>NC_088098.1:24880200-24962700 GCF_036370855.1 Dromaius novaehollandiae
AGAGGAAAAAATAGTACATTTCCTTCAAGAAAAAAAATCAAGCTTTACGTTGAAAGAAACTGTAATTTTTTCAAAAGTGTCCCCACTTCTCAAGAAAACAAAATGAAGGATATTATAATTGTTTACCATAAATACCAGGCTTTTTGTTACTGTTGGTGCATTTCTGAATGCTATAAGAAAATTAATTAAGCGAGGACTAGGATTTCAGCATATTATTGTCCATATGTCATTTTTCACATTATAGGAGAAAACATATGCCCAGTATAAAAAAACCCTACAACAAGTGGGGACTGGAAAAAAATTGAGGTTGTTGAGCAATAATTAGGTTTTGAAAAATGAACATAGGTAGCATTCAGCAAGAAGCTTTCTCAGGTAGTTTGGGCTTTTCAGCCACCCCTTTCTCTGTAATTAAAGCTGCCATTCTGAATATACCTTTCTGAATGCAAATCAGGGGAATCTTGTCTTCCTGAGTATGGACAGCTGCAGTGCCTTTGCTGTTGCCTATAGGTTTGCACAACCATATTAAAATTAAAAAACAACATATATAATCAGAATCTGTAAAATCACCTCAAATTTCTGATGATACTTCTTGGGAATACAGTAAATTATGGTGTGGGGATTAGAATAAGCAGCTGTGGTTGGAAGCTGGAACTTCATAAATTGGCTTTGTCACTGGAGAAAATGTTCGTGTAACTACATCCTCTGTGTCGATTAGTAAAAGTCACCTATGAAAACTCCAGCTCCTAAGCAGAAAGATATCTCAGGAATAGGTTGCTTTATGGCTGAAAAAAGCAGGCTGTAGCTAAAATTCGGGGTGGGAGGGAAGACCTTCTGAGCACTCTGTATCTCTATGTCCTTTTCATGAGGGGATTCCAGATATACACTTGTTACATCTAATAACACTAACTAGATTAGGCGGAGTAGCTGGTTCATTTTCAAGATCCGATCAAATCTGACACTAGGCCAAAATCCAGAAACCCCTTAATTAGACAAGTGTACTATTAAAAGTTATGTCAATTATCTCTGAATAAAGATTGCCTGACTGACCTGTGCTGTGGGTCTACTACATTCCTTTAGGTGATAGTAAATCAACATCCAAAGAGCAGTACTGGCAAGAAAAACCAAAGAAATAATAGCAAAAGTCTCTTGTGCTCTTGCTGGTTCCTTATTGCATCCCTTATTTCCATTTGCCTACTTTCTCCCCCATCTCTCCTTTCACTCCTTTTGTTTAGAAATTCATTTCATTCCCCCTTGAATTCAATGATGCCTTGCTTCAGGGGCCCTTTATAGTAATTTATTCCTTACACTTCTAACCCTTTTGAGTAAAATAGTTTTGCCTTAGCTTTTCTTTCCTTGTTCCCAACTTTCTAATTTTTAGATCATGTCTTCTAGCTTCTGTAGTCTTGCAAATGTAAAGAATTTGCTTGGATCAATTTTATCAGCCCTCTTCATAATTTTTAAAACTTCAATTGGGTTACATGAAGTCTCTTCTTTTCCACTGAGAATATGCTCAACTTTCCCAGTCTTTCCTCATAACTTAAATCATTGATATCTGGTATCACTCATATAATTGCTCTACACTGCTCCCCTGAAGAGCAATTAAATCTTTACAAAGATATAGTGGCCAGTACTGTATAAATTACTCAAGGTAAGAGTCTAAAAAGTAAAAATTATTCTTAAATAAGAATACGAATTCTTTTGATTTAGATACAAATTCCTTTAGCATCACTATCAAAAACACAATTCAGTTTTCTGTATTTTTAATTTCCATTACATAATGGAATTAAACATCCAGTCTGATTACAAGATATTTTCTGTGTATTACAGGTAAAATGAAAGGGAAGAAACAGTGGACTTCTATAAGCATGTTAGAGCAAAGAAAAAGAAGGGCCAGACTAGAGCACAAAAAGAGTCCACCGTTAACATGGGCCAATTTCACATGACACAGCAGGGGCCAACCATCCTAAGGTTCACAGTCTCCCAAAGGCAGTTCTAGGGAAAAAAGATTGATTTAGCCCAAATTACAAAACCAAAGAAAGCATACACTTCCAGAGCCTGGCGTTATCCCTTCCCCATCCTAGCTGTCCAACGCATTTCACCTTAGCTATAGAGGCAAACAGTTGCGCTCTTTGTTAAACCTGGCTTTAGTCACTGCACTGACTCAACCTCTTTTCTCATAGTAAGCAATGGCAACACCTTTTCTATTAAGGAGATTTTTTTTTTCTCTTTATCTGTGAGGCTTAGATGCCCTCAGATCCTACTTTACTGTGCTGAGTACGTCACCCATGACAGAAAGAGTCTGGATCTTTCAGATAGCACAGCGGCACACTTATGTGTTTCTTATTTGCTGAATATGAATGTAAAAATCTTGCTTTAGCTTACCGCTTACACTACAATGTTGTTCCAAAGTAGGAGGTACCTTTTAAAATTCATATTGCTTTCTAAAAAAATAAAATTGCTTAAAGCATTTTAAAACAGCTCTGTTAATTACCATTTTCTAAAATATAAATTAAAATACTTATTTTTCAAAACCCTACATTGACCCACTTTTCTTTAGAACACTGGAGAGACTGGATGGTCCTAGAGAACTTCACTCAAACCTTTTATGTATTCATAAGCTCTTTATTGTTTTCATTTTAATGGGAGATAAGGAATAAGCTGATTTTTAAATGTTTTTTGTCCCCAGTTGCCTGGAGAATGTTTCAGTGTCAATAGTAAGCCATTGACCTAACAGCAGAGGCCTGTGTATATTGCAACATCAATATTGTCCTAATAGTTCAAACTGTTCACTGGGATGTTCTTTTAGACAAGGGCCTGAAAAAGCAATAGTAGACAACAGTATTGACATTGATGCTTTTTTCCATTCCCAAAAATGAGATGCTTTTTTATTAGCTTCAAAGTTGTATTTCTCTGATATTTCTACTAGCTAATGGACCAAATCCTAAGCTACTACAGTAAATCAGCTTAGCTCCAGGAACACAGAAAGGTATTTGTTAGGTAAAACCATTGAGGATCTTGACCAGTGAATGGACCATATTTTGACCAGATAAATCTGCACAGTTAAAACTCAGCCTAGAGGGAGACATATTCTACCTTGTAATAGAATCTAGGTCAGGAACTGTAGGCTCCCTTATACAACAACGGGAAGAAAGTGTGTACTGATCCTATCCAGAGAGATTAAAGGCTGTGATGTGAACTCCCCAGAGAAAAATGAAAAACTTTGCAAAATGATTTCTTGCATAGTCCTTGATACTTCCCAAATGAATTGTTTCATTTAGAAATAGGAGAGATTCACTAAAACAAAGCTGATTCCAGAAAATGGAGATCTTTATGGCAGGATCATGTTTATACTGTTTTTGTATCAAACACTGTCTTAAATTTAGGAAATGCCCCATTTTCTATTTTCCCGTAATAAGTAATCTAGTTTCTTTATTAGCTGTAAATTAACCTGTTACCTGCAGGTTGCACATACCCAGCCTGACTACATTGACAAAACTGCTCATTGCCCCCAAATCATGATTAGTTTGTCACCCTACACTTGTCATTATAAACTTGAAAGTCCTATTTTACATTTGCTTTATGTAAGGTGTCTCACCATTATCTTGCAGACCAAAAATCTTTCCTCTTTTATGCCATCAATGCCTACCAATGGAGATGACACTCTCTTATGCCAGAAATGCACTTGTTCTTTTACAGTTAATTTCAACTATATTCCTGGCAGAAAGGTCATTTTCTTTTGGATGCAAAAAAGTGCATATAAAAAAGTGTATATTTCATAAGGTGTCCAGTCTCCAGACTGTTCCTCTTTAATGGAATCACTATTGTTTACTCATTGTTCTGTGATTTGATGTTGCCTATCAGCCAAGATTTATCATAAGTTCTGCAGATCTTGTTTCTACTGCACGTTTCCTTTTGCTTGCCATTCACTTTTAACTCTATATTTTTACATCTATCATTTTACTCTTCTTCCTCTTCCTCTTCTTCCTCTCTATGGAGTGTTGTCAGCCGGCGCACATTGACCTTCTTACTGCTTCTCATTTTATGCCTTTAAAACTATCCATGTTTCATTGATAAATCTCTTACACGCATCTATCCTCTTGAGGACCTCTGCTTCTCTTCTCAGCTCTTCCACATTCAACTTAAGATTTTTAATTGTTAAACATCCATCACAGGTACAGTCCTCTCTAAGTCTCTCATTGTTCACAGCTGAATGCAAACCACACCTCCAGCAACTGATGGCCGTACTATACTCACTTTAGAACTCTCTCATTTTCCTACAAAAGACACAAAGATAAACTGACTGAAACTTCCTGCTAGCATGATACAATCATTCTGTAGAAAATCAAGCATAGTAGAAGAAAGCCATGTGAATCTACTGGTGACAGCAAACTTGTAGTGAGCAGCACAGTGTGAAGGACCACACACTCTCCTTCTGCAAATAAAGTTCTTTATTGGATGCCCAGTTCAACTTATAAATGCTCACATTGTCAGTTAGATATAGAAATAAGTTTTTTATTCATGCTCCATAATGAATAAACCAATGAAGGTTTTCAATTTCATGTACCTAATATAAGCAACTCAGAAACAACTACAGTCCCTAATCAAGAAATCCAGTGGAAGGGAAACTGTTGGAAATCACAGCCAGGTTCAGCAGGAGAAAATTCAGTTTTAAGGTTTGTGTATATTTGCTATTACTTGAAGTACTTGAATTTTGGAATGTCCACAGTAGGCCAAGAATTTTTTTTCTAGAGTCCTGAGTTCCCCTAAATCATTGCATCTAGGAAAAATAACTTTTATACTATGTGACAATGCTAAAATACATTGACAAACTTTGTCTGTTGGAAACCTTTCTTCTTACTTTCCTTACCTCCTACTTCCTCCTTGAAGCCCTAGTGATATCATAGTAGTGTGTAAAGATGCATTGTTAAGATATGTGTGTTAATAAAAGAAATTACCACGTGCTGCTCACACTCACTCAGAATACAGAATTAGCTCTTCTGTTACAGTTTCCACAGATGTTGTTCTAACATCTCTGTAGGCTGAAATGTGAAAACTTACTCTACGAACAGCAGTTGGGTCTACTCTGACCAAGGAAAATCTATTTGGCTGGTTACTAAAACTTTACTGCTCTTTTGCAGTAGTTCACAGGGTCCACCTGGGAGTGAAACAACTATTCCTCTTCTATGAAATTTTCTTCCCCAAATCTACAACATTTTTTCATGTCCTTAATCTACTACAGTCTCATTATAGTAGATTAAGGACAATCTACCATAGCAGATTAAGGACTCAATGCCCTTTTTCTGCTATAGCTATTATTTTCTCCTTTGGCACAAAAAGAGTAGACCTGATGCAGTATTTAAAGTGATTTTATATGTTATATATTTTTGTTTATATATATTATATATATATATAATATATATTTTACCACTGTTTAGCATATAGTACATTAATATTTTCATATCCTGTGTTTTTCACTGATTGGTTCTACCCTATTTTTATCAGTCTGAAATCCCAAGACCTAATCCTGACAGGTACTGCAAGTTGTTCTTTCAGTTGGGTTCTGAGCTGCATTTCATCTTCTAATGACCCAGTATTACTTATTAGTATTGCTTATTAACTCTGTGTATTGGAATGGTGCCAAGAGGCCTCCGTACAGGGAATCCAGTTATGATGTACAATTAATGGTAAATGATAATCCTTGCCTCCCAAAGAAGGATTCATGGAGGAGAAAAGAAGAAACAGGGCTTCCAGAATACAGAAGAAAAAGTTTTCAGTATAAAAGACAGCATAAGAGGGATGGACAAGTTGTCACAGCATTCACCTTCTCCTATAGATTATTCATAGATGTACTGAACAGTGCTGGTCCTAGTTCTGAACTTTGAAGTACCACTAATAAATAGCCTTATGCCACTAAGAATTCAATATTTATTTCATACTCTTACCTTCCCATCTTTAAAGCAGTTTTTAATCCATGATAGTGCTGTATTTCTAAGCTTGTGTTTATCAAGCTCCCTTAACTGACTCTTATGAGGCACTTTATCCAAAGGCTTTTGAGAATCAAATGTCAGTTTGTTTTACTTGTTCAAATTTTAAGAGAGTGTTTAGAATTTGTAATGTTTTTATTGCATTTTAGATGGTTTCATTATGTTGCAGGTGAACTGAGTTGCCTTATAAAGGGATTTCTTTTTAATTAAAATGATATGATTGATATTAATTATTGATATTTATTATGGCATATTACATCTAGGCAATGCCCTTTACACCTTCACTGCATTTCTCATTCTCTGATATTTGCCTTGGACTAAATCATGAAACATTGTCAAAAGAGACTGAAACCATGAGAAGTGATATGAAAACTCAACCAATGACAATGTCGACCTCTTGGTCTGCCAGGACCTAGGAAATAAATGCAATCTACTGATAAAAGAGAATAATATGGCAGATATAACTGAGCTCTGAAATACAGAGCATGTGGTGTATGTTACTAAGATAGGCCATCTTAACCAAGGAGGGAAATTTATGTTGCTAAAATCATTCTAGAACAATGAGGCTGCTGATATGAAGAATAAAAGAATAAAATCTAATGGAAAAGAATTTGCTTTGAGTGTTATTTAGTTTTTTAGAGTAATCTCTTCCCTATGTAACATGTCCAGCAAAAGTTCCCTGGAATATTTAAACAAAAATGTTGTCCATGAAGGCTTTTTATTTTTATTGTTTGGAATGAATATGCTATGCCTGTTGATTTGATGTCTTAGAATGAAGAGCATCTCAGAGTCACACAGCTAAGAGACATTTTAGAGTGTTTCAGTTGATGAGATTAAGGTTCCTGGAAGAGAGATATATAAATGCTACCCTTTCAGGATGAGAGGACTTGCATACACATCTATCCATTCTTTTTTCTTATGAATTCAGACTCCTGATAGTTCTATTAGATAGCTGGATTGGCTCAAGTTTTTAAATTCTGTTAAGATTTTTTCTTCCTCCTTTCCTTCCTTCCTTCCTCCCTTCCCTCCCTCTTTCCCTCCTTCCTTCCTTCTTCCCTCCCTCCCTTTCCTTCCCTCCCTCCATCTTTCCTTTCTCTCTTCCTTCCTGTCTCCCTTCCTCCTTCCTTTCTTCTCCCATCTCTTTCTCCCTTTCCTTCCTCTTTCCTTCATCTCTCTACCCCTTCCCCCTTCCTATTCCTTCCCCCTTCCTATTCCTTCCATCTTTCTCTCCCTTCCCTTCCCTTCCCTTCCCTTCCCTTCCCTTCCCTTCCCTTCCCTTCCCTTCCCTTCCCTTCCCTTCCCACCTGCCCTGCCATCCTTCTCCTTCTCCTTCTCTTTCCCCTTCCCCTTCCCCTTCTCCTTCCTCTTCCCCTTCCCCTTCCCTCTTTCTCACCCTCTCCTCTCCTCTTTCTTTTCTTTTTTTGTTTCTTTTTGTATTTGCTTTGCTTTGCTTTGCTTTGCTTTCCCTTCCTTTCCCTTCCTTTCCTTTCCTTTCCTTTCCTTTCCTTTCCTTTCCTTTCCTTTCCTTTCCTTTCCTTTCCTTTCCTTTCCTTTCCTTTCCTTTCCTTTCCTTTCCTCTCTCTCTCTTTTTCTCTTTCTTTCTTCTCTCTGTTTTTCTTTCCTTCCTTTCTCTCTCTCTTTCTATGTTTCTCTTTCTCTTTCTACTTTTTCCTTTCTCCCTTCCCCTCTTTTTCAGGGAGACTACACTTTAGAATTTAATGTAGTCCTTCTCATATTGCTTATTTAAATCCCATAAACATCTGTTCAAAGAAAGTTTGGGGATAGGACTTTCTCACTATATTTGAGACCTAGATTATTAAGCTAACTCCCTTTATTTTTGCCTGCACTTTTCTCTCTTTGATACTACTTCATTCTTCTTGGAGAAGGTATTTCAAAAGACCCACGCTAAAGATTACAGATACTTTTCTTTCTAATTTTATACTTATTTTTTTCATTTGCTGAACCTTCCTGTTGGCATGAAAAAACAGAGTTAACTTTGTGTGGTAAGATGTCATTTTATGTCAAGGCATGAAATTTTCAAGAGGCCTTATTTTTAAAGTTATTTGAATATCTAAGCATTGCAGTAACATAGAGAAGAATCTCCAAAATTCTAAAAATGGTACTTAAACTTCTCATTATTTAGACGCCTTAGAAAATTTTACCCAATACTTTTAATTAAAGTATCAGAAAATTATTTTAGTATCACAGGCTTTTGGACATCCACTGGTTATTCCTTTCTGCTAACTCTTCTAGGTCAGGTTGGTACTGGGTAATAATTATCTACTCTGCAAGTTCATATGCTCCCATGAGGTCTATCTCTGTGGCATAATGTGGGTTTTTAAGTATATAAGAATATAGGCTTTTTTAATAAGGCAGCTTGTCAGTTCTGGTTCCAAGGTGGCTATGCAAGAGAAATCTGCCCTCTTTCATTTGCACATCTGAGCTTTCAGAATTTTTTCAGCATTATTTAATTTACTTAATATGTAACACGAACTGAATTTTGATTTGGGAAATCCTTTCTTATTTACGTTTTATGCTATTTATATTACAATAGTGCCAGGTCCTTTTTGCTAGTTACTGCACATATGTGTCATAAGATCTATGTTCTCACAAGCTTACACTCTAAAAAGACAAAACAAGACAAGGTGGAAGAAGTGCAAGAATTATCATCCCTATTTCTCTAAAATCAAGTAAGGTCTTGAATATATTAAATCATTTGCTAAAGTTAAGTAGAATTAATCATGCTGTTACTTCTTGGAGTTTTTTAGAGTGTGAAACCAATAAGCTCCTGAGAAAGCGGTGTGGTAGACATCTCACCAGAAGGTCCTATGCCAGAAGGTCCTACATAACACCATACCATAAAGACAGCACAACGCCAATGAATCAATAGCAATTTTGCCCTTCGGGTCTGACTGACTTAAGGTTGAGACCTGTAATATGTCTGGCTGATTAGCATGTGTCTTTGGCATGACAAATAGAATTTCTAAGATATAATGGGAAATGATTTTAAGCTGATTTATGCTCAGAGCCCCTTGATCAGGCACCAAAGTTCCTTGTTCACCTACTCTTGATATACATACTTTACACAAATAAGATTGAGAAGCCTGTCGATTTCAGTGGCAGCTGCATAGCTCAGCATATGTCTTAGGAATAGGATGTAAGTTCCCACCAGCATGTGTGGCTCCTGCCATAGCATGTTTTTGTTTCCTGCAGCAGCACAGTCATTATGATCACGGGAGGCTAAAGTCCTGATAATCAGTAACTGTGGAGTCTGACCCTGAGTGAAGGGGAGGGTGGTTTCTTACAGTGAGACAAATAGTGGTTTGGTCAATTGTTCTGTTAAAATTTAGTCTTCGCTATAGATAAATCAGCCGGTTATGTGTCCAGCTTTCATGACCTTTTTGGTTTGAAAGAGCCTTATAGTGGTTGGATATGTCAAATTGCTGCTGGATCAGGGACTGTAAGACTCTGTGACCTGGAATGTGACGTAATCTCAGTTGTAGGGATGGTGACTTAAGAAAGAGCTAAACAGAGATTCTGCACCTGGTATAGAGCCACAAAGCCCTAGAGCAAAACACTGTCTTATGGAGAAGGTGGAGGGTTATTAAAAAGGCAAACTAGAGACTGTGAATTTACCCATGCAGTCGGGAGCTTATGAAAAAAATTCAGTTCTTTCTGTTAATATTTAGGGTGACATAGAGTTAGGGAAATACAACCCAGTGCAGGTTTCAGCCAGGAGAGTCTAGGGCCTGCTGTCATAGGCAATGTTCCAAAATTTTGGAATTGTCTCTCTGAATCTGCATTCCATTTACAAAAATGACTAACAGCACATAGGCATTTAGCATACACTGAATTTTAGGGGAAAAAGGATTACTCTTGTAAGCTCTGAATAAAGCAGAAGAGAAAACCTTAAAGCAACTTGGGGGAAAATCATCTGTTATCTTAGAACAGGGGCATGTAATAGAGGATCTGCTTCAAGCCCTCTGTCACTTCTCCTGAAATTTAAATTCAAAGGGAAAATATAACATTATTCCTTTTTGCTACATAAAGACTTCATTCTACTTACAACAAAAATAAGAAAAGATGGGTATTACAAGTATTACTTTTGCAATTTTAATCTACACTTTCCATTTTTTGCTTCTATATCTAGAGGACTATTGTATGTCCAGTGGTTTCAACCTATGTACCACTTAACATATAATGTGAGAAACATACATTGTGCCAAAATCATTTAGTTTTTATTACAACTTTTTCCTTCCAATTTTCTACTTATAATGAGTGCATAAAAGACCCCTTTTCACCCTATTGTTTTTAGTCTAAAAGCCACTTTATTCTTAATAAAAGGAATAATAAGTGCCAGTTGTAAAATACGCTGTCAATCACTCCAGCACTTACAAGTGTGTAACACCTTTCTTTAGGACCTCTCAGAGTGCTTTAAAAAAGATAAAAACAAATAAAATAAAATTACAATTACATTTAAATGCAGAATTAAACTAATAAGTTTTAGATCACCTGAATTTTGTTACTAATGGTTGAAAAGAGACATTATGCCAGTGAATACCCCGCAAGGAGCTGAAAGCTGCAGTAGCCTTATCCATGCTGATCTTTGAATGAGCTATTCCAGAAGACCCTTATTAAAAGCAGGCTGAATCGTAGCAGAAAACATCCTCTTTTCCTCTGATTCTCCATAGCTGCTGTTGTTCAGCCTACCTGATATTAATTTTCTTGTTTTTCTGCTGCATATTCATTCCTCCATGTGCATTTAAGGGGGAGAGAACAGTTATTTCCTGAGATAAAAATATTTGAATCATTCAATAAATATTATATTCAGGTTAATTGGGGAGGGGGGGAGTGAAAACTAGGTAGCATGAGCCTACTGAGCATACTGAGCACACTGAAATGGTATGCTGGGACCATACTTAAATTTCCTATTCTGAATATCTAATTTAGGTTTTGAGATGACTATGGTTTGTAAGCTCAGGAAAACAAAGATTGAGTCAGAATATATGCTATTCAGTGATGGAAAATTCTGACTCCCTTTACAGTCACCAGACAAACACATCTGAGACACCTAAGTTAGACACTTACAGGAGGTATTCTCATATCTTTTCAAAAGGTCCAGTGTAGGTGGTTTTGTTATGGTCTATAGTGTGGGTACTCAGAAAGGTATGTGTCAGTGATGATATGTTTTGCCTTTTTTGAAGTTATTTTTGGTAGTGAGGGTTTCATTAGAAGGAAATCAGAATCAATGGGTTTAGGAAACTATTTTTAAAGATACTGGGAAGGTGGCTAAACATAGGCATACAGGTGAAGAAACTACTGTGCCTATGTACTGTGCCTATTGTAACGTATTTTATTTTTACTAGTAGAAAAATGCAACAGCTCCTCAAAATACATTGATTTCTTCTCTAAGGGAGCTTCTATATTATAAAGAAATGTCAGTCACTTTACCTTAAGAATAAGGAACCTGGTGAAAGAGATTAGATCCATTTCTTTCCTGTGCCTTAAAAACCAGCAAGTCTGAGGGGAGTTTTCCAGTGCTCTTTCAAAGAAACACATAAAACAGTAGGTTATTAACAGACATGCACTGTGACTGGGGAAAGAAGGAGGCCATCTAGTCAAGCCCCATGAGCCAGCCCATTAAATGTTTGTTGTCTGGTTGATCATTTGTACTAACAAAAAGTGGATATGGAGATGCTGACAAGAGATGACAGTATTTCGGGGAGGAGTAAATGCAAAATGATCCCAACCTAGTACGAACAAAAAATAGAGACAAAGAGAGTGCAATCCAATTGACTAAACACATGTGCCTCATGCCATCTGAGATGCCCTGGGGTTTCCTGTCTGACCTCTACTGTTCAAAAGGGCAAAGGTCCTGTGGAATATTTGCCAGGCCCATAAGGATGTCTCAGATAGCTAAGACATCTCAAATGGCACTAGATCCCTGTACTTAGGCAATGCAATCAAGTCTTTGACTAATGGGTTTCTACCTGAGACAGCTACATTAAATAGCTCTGTTTAGGTACCTTGGTACCACCACAGGAGCTTGATTCTGTTGTATAAATAGAAATGTCTAGGGTTATCTGAGGACCCTTAGGGTATCTGAGACATCCACAGAGGGCTGGCACACATGACATAGTGGATCTATGCCCTTCTGGAGGAGCTGGTTACCTTAGGCAGATTATTTTAAGGAGTTTCCAATGGCACCGGATGCCTATATTTACAGAACTGAAAAAAGCTCTAAACCTCCACAGATTATGATGGCAGCCTAGAAAACTGTGTTCTGATTGTAGTCAAATACATGTTCACATCTAAACTTCCTGTGCTCATCACAAAAAGAATACATCTCCCGTTGGGAAAGATGGCACCATCTAGGGGAGATATGACAAAACACACCCTTCTGAGCCTCTGGGTGTGACTAGCTTTTGTCGCTGACAGTGCTTCCTTCAACGGCGCCTCCTTTTCCCAGCTGCTCAGTCTCATTCCCACGTCATAGCCTTCCCTGTGCCAGCACACCCAGTTGTGGGGTTCTGAAGTAAATCAGAAAGGGAACTGATCCATTTTTGGTGGGTCATTTTTCACCGAGACCTGTTCTCTGAGTCTGTTCACGATGCAGCTGCACAAACAGTGGTGCCAACTCAGTGAAAGGGGAGATGTGGAGACGGAGGGAGGAGTGAATGAGTGGTGGACAGTGGGAACTAAGTCTAAGTTAGCTTAAGCAGCACCTCAGTGGAACGTGTAACCACAGCCTCAGTGGTTCTCTGATCGTGCATCTGTTTTAAATAATTTCCTTGCAAAATTTTCCTTTTGGATGTTTACCTATTGAGGCAGATCAGTCGCTTGGCACCTGTGTTTGCTTCCTGCATTTCTGTCTCTGTTTTTTCTCATGGTCAGTGACTGAACAGTAACATTACTCTGGCAGCAGTAAAAAAATTGTCACTGGAATTCCTCCAAACAGTCAGTCAGTGTTCTCTATTTGGTGTATGTCAGGGGGTTGCTGCTGTTGTTCTTTACCATTTTTTGTTTCTTTCAGGCAAGTGGCGATTAAGGTAGCTATTGCATGAGGTATGCACGTTCTCTCCATTGTAAGTCTGATCATGGGGAAAAATCAATTTCTATCTTCAATGTAAAAAGACTTATCCTGTCATCATTTCATTTTCTTTATTTGCTTTGGCTTCTAAAAAAGACTAATTGTTCATAGAGAGATAGTCAGCCTGCAGGATGGTGCAGACAAATTTACGACTCATTGCAGTAGAGCTCTTGAAAACACATACAAGTAAGACTCCCAGACCAGGAGTCAAAGAGATTTAAGACATGTTTAAAAGTAAGCATGCAGTTAATTCCTTTGTAAACTGGATCTTAGTGAAATACCTATGTTTAAAGTATGGGGGTTAAACCCTCTAGAATTGCTTTAACCAGAAAAAAGCTTAAGAGATCCACTCTTTAAGCAATTTGTTTTTTAAAATTGCACCTTTCCTCTAAATTAATGTTTAATATTCCAGAAACACTTTAGAGATGCCAATGCACACATCTTAGAAGTATTCAGAGTGCAAGCTAGTAGTCTGCTAATGTTTACATGATAAATTTCTCTACATTATGTGAAACAATCTTCAGGCTTGGCTCTGAATTAAGCTGGTGAGAAAAGTCAGACAGTGTAGAAGGTAAGCAATGACTAGAAAAAGAAAAGGAAAAAATACATGTGATGCAGTAAAAAAAAACCCTCAGACCCCAAACCCTAGGATACTTATTACAACAAAGAGCCAACATAATACTTTAAAGATGCATCTGAACTGTTTTGAACATAGAGATGTAAAAGACTATTTTCTTTAAAAAAATACTATATCATATTTGTAATTCTATACAACTTCACAGTATTAAATAAAATTTTTAAAACTTAAAACATGCCATTTTTATTAATGGTCCATTTTAAAACTACCAAACATTTTCATGTCAATTACTAAAACAAGGTTTAACGCTGTCAGAAAGCATTACTGCTAAAAACAGTCATCTTCTCAATGTTTTCATCTGCAAAGCATTACAGTTTATAAAACAATTTTAACTTGGAATACGTAAGACTCAATATGAAGGTTTCCATATGTTAAAAATTTTATTTGTGTGTTTGATTTTAAATTGCTTTGAAAAACAGACAGTTGAGGTTTATAGAAAGGAATCTTTCTTTTAGGAAATAAGTGTTTCAAAAGTACAGGGCACCAGCAGTAGAAACGTTCTTACCACAAATCAGAAACATACTGAGAAGTGTTTGTTGAGTACACCTTCTGAAACTAGAATTTGTTTCTATTTGCTGGAAAATTGAAAAATCTGTTGTATCTTGGCATGCTCGTTTGGCCCTGTCCCAGGCTGTTCATGCAGTAGTGGCATTATTGTGCAATAAGACTTTCAGGCCTTGTAAAGCTTTCACATTTCTCTTCCATTTAATTTTCTAATATGCAGTGTATCTGCCAATGGTCTGCATAGAACCAACCAACACTGTTGTTTTATGAAGTGAAATGCAAGAGTGTATATTCTATGATATTTTATTTTTAATAAAATGTGAGGTATTTTTAAGAAATGAAGACAATTAATCAGTGTCTCAGCTTCTGCGTGGCACCTAGCCAGAAGCCACCAAGCAGACAGCTGAAGTTTAGAGATTGCTTTTGCAAGGCTAATTTAAGGTGAACTTAGATAGATCCAAGATTTATAAGCACTACAAAGTCCTGACTAGAGCAAAGTTCAGCTAAGTAATCCACTGCTCACTCTGCAGACAAAATGCTGCAGCCGAAACTTCCCTCTGATTTAGTCTACAGTCAATGAGAATTTTCAAAACAGGCAGAAGGACTGAGTTTCACTGTTTCACTTCAAAGGTCTTCTAATAACTGAGAGGATTATACTCTTTTAGCCAGTTAAGAAGGTTAGATGATTTTGAATGAGTAGCTTTACACCCATCAATAATTCTAAGTTGAAACTTTAAAGATACTGTATCCATGTACATCCTTTAACTCCTTAAGGGTTGCAATGCAACGATGCACCTGTTTTGTAAATGGATCCAAATTGCTGCTGTTTTTAAATTGCTTTATTGAAATGAATTTATTTGTAATACAATTAATTAAAATTCTTTACTGAATCATTTAGTAAAATTATGACCCTTTAAAGTGCTTCTAAGAGACTCTTTTTTTTCCTTGCTTCTAAGAGACTCTTTTTTTTCCTTGCTAAATAAATATATAATGCCCATTTAAGATCATTCTAATGTGAGCTGTGCAGACTTTGATGTTAGTACCTTTTACCTCTAGCATGCTAATGCCATATGTATATTTTATCAAATTAGAAAGACGTTTCAAATGCTTACAGTTCCAGTGACAAAGGTATTGCTGAAGCAAAAAACCTAAGGATTGTCAAACTAAAATGAAAAAGGTACATGCAGGAAACGGCTATAAATTTCTTCTTTTTACAGGGGAAGACAGGAAATTATACATCATAATAGTAAAAGAACTATCCTTTATCATATCAAGTGGTTCTTCTTAAGTTCTTTTTGCTCACATTTACCATTATTAGTGTAGACAGAGAGCCCAGTTAATAAAGAATTACTTCTGCTTTATATAGTTGTACCTCAAATCTTCTGCAAAGAAGTCAGGGTACCACACATGCTGTGAATTCTTAAAGAATGGCTGACAATTTACTGTGAGTTTTACATAGCCTATATTAGCATTAGCATTAGCCTACATAGTTGCCCCTAAAATTAAAACAAAACAAAACTAAATGAAAAAGACAGAAGGGAAATGAAGAACTGAAGAAATGGCCATACAGAATTGCATACACTGTTTCAAAAATCCCATTAATATTATTATTAACAATAAAAATAACCATCATTGTATTAATGTAATGCCTAGGAGTCATAATAATTTTTGAATAAAATATCAGAGACAATTGAGAAAGGTAATTACAATTTTGATTGATAGAAGGACCACCCATATCTTCTATCTAGCCATCAAGAGATAATACAAATGGACTTAATTTTCCAAATGAAAAGTTGAAGAGGTGGGAAATGCATCAAATCTACTATGCTGGCTTTTAGAAATGACTGAAAAACAGGGAATATTTTCTCTTGATATGTTTTAAACACAATTGCATCTGGCTTCATCATCAACATCAGCAATTTTATTAACAATCTTGCGTGCATTAAACTCTGAAAAGCAGTTCTGAAAAATAGGAGTTATGCTTTTAGGGATCAAAATATTAAAAATATTTGATGCAAAATATGACCAACTTTTCATTACTTTAGTTATCAAAAAGAATGAAAAGATGTTGGCTTTTTGTTTGCTTTATACATATAAGCTTTCAGGGCACTATCTTATTAATGTGTATTAGTAAAAAGCTAACAGACATTTGACTCAGGACTGAGACCTCATTGTAATTGAAATAACACTTAAAAAGAACATAATTTCATTAGAAACTCATATCTGCATTTCTTTCAGCACTCAAAGCTACTTTTTAGTTTCCTGGAAATTACACATTGGAAAAGTAAATAAAAGTTTTGATGTTTTTGCTCAGTAAAATTGTTTTTTCACTGTGTCCTAGTTCTATAAAAGTGATTGGACATATCTGGAATAACTTTAAAATTAACTGCATAAAAGATGTTTCCAAATATTAGATTAAATCATGTCACATCCTTCTTCTTGCAATTAGACCACTGTGCAAGATTCAGGGGCCAGATTCAAAAAAAGATGACCAGGACACTGTAACTTAGCACATACACACTTTAGGGAAAGTGAGGAGACCTAGTCCTCTGGTCTGCCCCCTCGAGTGTTCAGGGATGTAACGGTAGACAACTGATGGACT
Source organism: Dromaius novaehollandiae (assembly GCF_036370855.1). NCBI lineage: Eukaryota > Metazoa > Chordata > Aves > Casuariiformes > Dromaiidae > Dromaius > Dromaius novaehollandiae. The sequence continues at coordinate 24,897,018 of NC_088098.1, forward strand.
ATAGACAGACGAAAACAAAACAAAAGGAAGTAAATAGTCCATATAGCTGGAGGTGGTGACTTAACAGCCATCTCTCAGTGCATAACAAGTTCTACTAGGCAGATTTGTTTCATTTCATTGCTATTTCCCACGTGATTTTAAGTACCTTCTCTCCTATCTTTCTGTCCTAATTATTATACTGTGAAGTTATGCTGTTTCATTTGTTCCCGCACTGGCTCTATGAATCTTGCATTCTTGACTCCATACCTGAGTGCTTAAGATGACTTTGTGGATCTTGCCCCTAATCTTCCATTGTTCCCAAGTCTGCTATAGTTTACTAAAGTATTGTTGAAACAAACACATTAAAGTTTGTGAAACACAATCAGCTGCAGCCCAAGTATTATGGGTAGATAGTAACCCTGGATGATTTCTGTTGAACTAATAGAGGATACAGTTCAGTGTGTTTAGAGATATTTTTGCCTGGTCTGATAGTTTGCGGGACTGACACCTTTTCATTTTCCAACATATTTGTTATGCATTGAAGCTTAGTGCCCTGGGGCCTGCCTTTTGGGGGGCTGCATGCCTGCCTTTTGGGGGGCTGCATTTCACTCCAGAGAAGTTGCTTATGTGTTAAACTGTTTGATAATTAAATGTGTCTCTCCAGAACCTTTAAAGAGAGGTTCAAATTTCATTTTCCCTAATGAAATGCACCAAAAAAAAAAAAAAAAAAAAAAAAGTATAGAACTGAATTGCTAGCTGAGTAATCACAGAAAAAAAAAGACGAATAAAATGGGCTGGGCAAACAAATCTGGAAGTGCAGAATTAATACACATACCTTAGGGCATCATAAGTGCCACCGGATGTATTTATTTCATTTCATTATTAATTTCCACATAGTTATTTATGTATTTTTCAGTTTAACCAGGGGAAAAAAACAGCACTTTATGTATTGAGAAATCAGCTATAAAGGCTGGGTCAGTTCTTGGTCTGCGCTGAAGGATCTCTTCTGCACAGGATGCACAATGTGATGTGACTCCTCAAGGGTGCACTTCAATCACGTCTAGAGAGGGGAGTTTTAGGCTGGGTAAATGGGAGTTCCTGTGAGCAGCACTCATACATTTTGCCCATCAGAAGAGCAGATAATGTGATTTTTCATCCGAGATTTCTTAGGCATTCTAAAATGTTGCCTTTTTTATCAGTAGGTGGCTCAGCCTGCTTTGTAGTGTGGCTGCTTCGTTAACCAATGCCTGACTGCATCACACAAGTGCTATGGGTTTTGTATTATTAACACAGTCTTGCGCAGCGCTAAGTAAGAAAGCCAGCGGAAATTGGCAATGCTGGGCACTTCATGAGATGTACTCAGCACCTTCCAGTGCTGAGCCCTAAATAATGGTCTTGAATTAAAGCAGCATATTAAATTTCACAATCGTCTTCATAATCAGGGAGGGGAAAGGTCATGGTATATCCACCAATGCCTTGACACTGGCAAAGCTCCATCTATATGTACAAAAAGCAGAAAAATGTAGTTTAAGAAATGTACTTTTAAAAATTGATCTAAGAACTGTAAAAGCACTCAAAAGTCTTTTAATATACATTCTTTTGCAAAAGTGATTCTATAAAGCATAGTTAGCTAAAAAGAGAATGTATATAATAATTTATCTGTGGCATGTAAATGTTAAATAAGAAAGTTTGTCATCTCTTTAATGCAAACAGAATGTACAATCTTAATCTGCAGGAAATGCATATTTCAGTCTCTTCACAAGAAATTAAGGTTCTGCATTGGTAACTAGTCAGTGGTAACTGAAATGGTGATAACTGCAATGTTCTAAATAATATTCTTTTCATAAGAGATATTGTTACATTTAGAATGCAAAGGCAGGGGAAACAATCAGTCACAGGTGTAGGACATGCATACTTCCCTAGTATTAATGTCAAATTTAAAATTTTCTTATAAAACACAGGATTTTTAGGTAGCAGGATTTTTTCAGGTAGTTTCCATGTTGAAATCCTACTGTCTTTATGTAGGCAAAATTCTCACCGAAACCAGCGGATACAATTTTAATGAAAGGTGTGTCCAGGTTTTTAAATAATACTATATAACTTCATCCTCTTAAACTGCCCTAGTGCTTTACAAGATGGGCAATGCTCTGTTATACAGAGTCAGTTTGAAGTAAATAGTCCTGGGATATGGTCCACTTGCTGACTGGGATCAGAAGTGGACTGAACCACAGTGGAATTTGGCCCAATGTATGTAACGGCAACACAATGCTGATCAGCCACCGTACACTCGTTTCAAGTTGTTGACTACGCTCCTGAAAAAAAGTATAGTAGTTTGAGCTTTTGAGAACTTTTGCAAATTTAATATCAGATATTAGTTCCACCGAAATGAATGGGGAGTGAGAAAAAGTATTGTCACTCTTTTTGAAAAAAATATACTAATTCCTTTTACAATGTTCACCACTTTTCATGGTGAACCATAAAAGCGAAAAGCTTTAACAAGGGGCTATAAGCTTTTTCAACCCCAAATTAAATTGGTGAATACTGTAGAAGCTATATCAATGTATTTGAACACCTTTGAAATGTTATGAATGTTTTTCTCCCAAGGTTCTCTCTTTCACCTGTATCGAGCACTGTGGCTGTATTGCATCAGGTGAGACTGAGTGCACCTAGAGGGTTCGCTGATACATGGGACAGCTGAGTATTTCATACCTGTCCATCTCTACAAACAAGCCACAAAAATTTAAAACAGAAAGAAAACCTGCTGTTGCCATTCAGCAAGTCTATTACGAATCCCTAGGTGGCATGGAAAGCATTTAGACTCATTTCATTCACATGTCAGGTAAAGACTTTCATTTAGAAGTGAGAAGAATGCTGAATAATGGATCTTTTGAATAATGTAATTAAGAATTCATTAAAGCAGCCCTTAAAATAAAATCTCCAAAATGGAATGCATGTATGCTTTCCCCATTTAATGTACTACAGAATCAAATGAATGAGCAGAATGCAGTATAATACTGATGTTTATGAAATTCTCATATATAAATTAGATGAATTCTCAATATAATATACAATTTTTATTGGCTTCTGAGCAGGAAGAATTAGGATTCTTGAAAGAGATTGGTGTCCTTGTTAGGAGTAAAATGAACATATCCAGACTAATGATCTTCGTAAGTCTGGGTTTTATTATATGTGTTTACCTGAAAATCTTGACTCCACTGAAGTCTATGGGAACTCTCACACTGATATTTTTTTGTTCCTCTCAACATTTATATGACTGTTTTGATTAAGCATTGATTAAAAAAAAAAAAAAAAAAAAGCTTGTATGGACTTGTGCCGCAGCTTTCTGAATTCCTGCAAAGCAGCTCTCTCCAGTGAGACTTTCTCCGAGGCTATATGCCATGTTTCCCACCCAGTCATCGAGGAGGTCTTGTGTCTTAACTTCATACCAAACAGGAAAGTGCCAGACTGTCCTCTGGAGTAGCAATTCAAAAAGGCACCAAGTTATATCCTAGCGTCTATCTGGGGACTGCTTAACTTAGAAAAACAAAGCGATACAAATGCTCCGGGAATGTATTCCCTACTCCTGTCAGCAGGCAATCTGGGATGAGAATCGCAAAGGGTAGGACTATCCTTGCTGAAGTTGTTATGCTCCTTCCTGCATCACACTCCATCCAGTCCATGAGCTAAACAGTATTCAGCATCATGATTTTGAAGCAAAGTCTTGGCTCTTTTCTTGCTCAGCTTGAATTTGAAGATGAACTTGAACTATTAGAAGATAAAGACTTGATCCAATTTACGCATGTGGATATGTGCAGAGGGACAGGATTGGTTTCGTGTGCCTTGACCCCTGGCATTCAAGAATAGGAGAGTCAAGGAAAAGATACATTTTTAAGGGTTTAAGGATGACAGAAGCCCTTGATTATGCAAAAATGACTAAAACCAGACTGAAAGTTAAATGTCTAACTATGAATCTAAGCACACAAGACATTTATGTCTCTGTTGAATGGCTTAGACTACATGCCTAAGTTTTACACATTCAGAGTTAGTCAAGATGAATTTCATTTAGGTTTTTCCTCAAATGAGAAAAAAAGGGGGATGAGTGAATTAAAGAAGCTGTTATGCTATCAGGAAAGTAACATCCCTAAGATAAAATAAGGAAGAATAACTACCTTCATTACATTCAGCATTCTCTACTGACTAATGTAAATGTCCTTCAAGTCACTCTTCATTTTTTGAAAAAAATATAGTTTATAGTAGGGCTACATAGGGCCAGGTGGGCTGAATCCCCCGTTCTCTCCTACAGGTGCTCAGCATAACATTGGAGGCCCTCAGCAGCTCACAGAATATTGACCTGTATTTCTAGGTGTGAAGTGTTAGGGCCAAACAAATGTTTTTACCTGTTCTCAGACCCAATTTTAAAAGATTGTCTCTACGGTCCCATGATAAGAATGTAATCACAACTCTGCAAGCCTCAGACAATGGAGATGGTGATAGTTATTTATCTTACTCCTTTTTTTCCATATGCTGAGATGTGGGAACAAACCATCTCTATCCTCCCATCAGCACTTGTAGTGATACTGAATGAAAATCCTGCCACTTCAGCAATTCTGACTATTTTGTCCATCAGGTTTCTCAGACTTGAAAAATCCCTATGCAGACATGAAACATGGCCTCCATATCACCTGTGTCACCTGTGTACCAAATTAGTGAAAAAAGAGAGCCTAGACTTCATTTTTTCTGGGCCTTCAGAAAAATATTCCCAAAAAACAAACCCAACATCAACTGGCGTTATTACTAGGTAGCTTTACCATATGCATAAATGTGTGGCTTCCTGAATATTTTCGAAAGGCCCTGTCAGTTGTTTATGAGGAAGACATTCCTTGTCTCACAAGATGCAGATCAGTGGAAATTCTCAGTTGATGTAGTGGTGCATGAAGCTTCCTGAACCTTACTTTCTTCCCAACTTTCAAGTTTTTGCCACATTTCAGCTGAATGGATTTAGCATCCACCTCCAAATTTAAGATAATTTATATCACTCACTTTGCAAGAGACTAGAAGTGCTCAAAGAAGTAACATCTTATCTGATTAGTGGACACTTTCAGTGGTGACTTTTAAACTATTTCAACTCAACAGCTTATAATTATCACACCTCATTCAGTTTTTCTGGATGCATGGCCAGTCACTGAACTTCTCTTTGCTCCTGCTTCTTCACTAGTGGAGTGTGTAAGCATACTGCAGTGCTAAATTTCATAAAGCATCTCATGAAGTTATTTAGAAAGAAGATATTGTAGAAAGGTAAACTGTTCTTGCAATGTGTCTTTTGTCAGGCAAAACATTTTTGGGTTGAGAAATGCGAGAGAAGGAGCAGAAGTGTCAGAAAGAAAGTGCCAGCACAACCACTTCCAAATTGCTCTTCTAAGTGAGACAAAGCAGGTCATTTCTGTAAACCATTCCTCTTAACAGAAAAGTCTCTGACATTGCTATGTAAGAACCTTAATGTTATCACATTGCTATGTGGGAACCCAAGGAGACTTCAGCTCAGACCACATGGGCCTAATGGATGATTCTGCCCTAAAGGGGAGAGTCCATAGTTTCATTAGGAAGTTAGAAAAAAGGCTGTATTCAGTGGCAGTCCCTCGATGTCACTTGTAGTTAATCAATTGCCATATGTGCCAATCAGGCTAAGTTAAGCTACAGGCAACTCGTTTTATTTATGGCTAAGAGACTGGGAATAGCCTATGCAGCTGGGAAACCAACCAGACCGACGGATTTTCCACAAGCTGGCAGTCAAGGAGGCAATTTATTGAGGGAGAAACCCCAGAGCAAAAGATTAAAAAAAAATAAAATAAGGCAATGATATGTTTTATATTACAGAATTTCTCTTGATATGGGTATCAGCTTCTGAATATTTCAGCAACATTGGATCTCATCTCTCATCTACATATCCATTGAGAAGTGTTCAGCAGAAATTGCCCTTTGTTCTGCAGCACAGAATTAAACTGACTTGCAACTCACTGCCATACTTTGGCCCTGAAAACTGAATAAGTTTTGTGATGATTTTAGAATGGCCTAATCTTTACTCTTGTCAAACTAAACTGCAGGATTATCACATGAAACTTTTTCAAATGTCCAGATTAATCATATATGACAATCAATCTTTTATTCTAACCAATGGGGAAAATCTGTTTTATGTATTTTTGAGGTAAGGGGGTTATTTAGCAATTGAATTCTATGATTTGTGACACTTGTTTTGAATTACACACCATTTTATCCTGGGAAACTGCTAAAAAAAAAAGATGTAGTGCTGTCTCCTCCAGAGGCATCTACTTTTCTTTTCCTCCATTCCTTGTATGTATATGAATATGAATATGCATTTATTTCTGTTTATATATACCCATATATCTAAGGAAATATCTTCTTGCCTGTTTACTCATCTAGGCATTATGAAGCATACAGCATGTTGGGCTTTGGCTTGATATTATGATATGGTGATATGATATTATGATATTATGATATTATGATAAGCTAGAGCTAAACACTAATAGCCAGAATGAGGCATTTCTGGCCATTCATGTCAGGGGTCATATAAGTAAACCATCATTTTCAAAGATATATGGTAACTGCTGTTTGTAGTTTAAATTAATTTTGCTTTAGAAGCATGGGGAACAGTTTTCACCATTATTTTAACAGGTTTCTGCAAACACACCAAGGTCTCTGTATATTGAGGACTGAATCTGTAGCTTACAGACTATACTCTATAATACAGGTATTATTCAAATAACATTAAAATAATGGTGGGAACTATTACTTGTGTTTCTAAAGTAAGATCAGTTTAGTGCCCCAGGAGCCTTGATTCTTCTTCTACAATTCTGTCACTTGCTTTAGAGACAGGAGCATGCTCAGCCTCGCCAAGTCATGGATTGAATGCTTCTGAAATGAGACTAAGGATTGAGGATTTTTATATATTATTTTATATGGAATTAGTTACTGTATACATACTATGATTTAAAGAATAATCAGCATGTTGTTTGACTGGCTGTTAGATTTCTATTTTTTCCTTATTTAGATTTTTGCTATGATCCAATGAAGCAATGAAGTCTATACACATCTTTTTCTAAGAGTATAAATTGCTTGTCCTGTGCAGTCAAAAGGTTTCTTCAAACTTTTTATAGTTTAGAAATCACTGATAATTGTGGATCATCGAGGAATAAGGTCTATTTCATCTGCATAAATAGTTATTGAAAGATTAAAAGATTCAGACCTACCCATATTGAAAGGTTCAGACCTACGTGCCACTCAAAAATGAACCGTACTTTAAGCATGTGAATGGTTCCATTGTCAGGTCAAACTATATCACGATTATTGCTTCTGCAAGACCTCTCAGTTCACTGTGACAAATGTTCACATATCATAATAGAAATAATGGTACTTCTACCACATAATTAACACTTCCCTAAAAATATATGAACTACATTTAAGCCTATTTTGCTTTCATATAGAGAATATGCTTTTAGAATACAGAGGGTGGTTTATTGCAACAAACTCTTTAAAGAACAAATGAAGTAATATTTGCTGTAGTAGACAAAATGGTTATCCTTAGGCAAGGGACTGAAAACCCTAAAAATCTCATGAAACACTGTGTTTTCTCCTGTTTTTCCCCCCCCCCCCATAACCTCATTTTCTACCCCTTCTCTGTTTCTCAGTTGTTGAAAGAAAAATACAAAAGAAATGTTCATATAGATAGCCAGTAGGATGCCAGAAAGGGCCTTTTTCAGTAGAAATGATGTGGTGCCCTTTGGATAATCAATTGTCCCTGTGACACTTTAGGATTTTTCATGCACTGAGATGCAAACTGAGCAATTTCTTCATTTTTTTTCCCCCTGTATAGTTTGTTAATACTGGAAAGGCAATTGGACAGTGGGGCCTCCTCATTCTTGGCACTATTTCAAAAGCAACTTGAAATGCCCTGACAGCAGTTCTTCTCACAAAGTAATGTTAAGGTTGTGACACGGACCAACAAAAGGCTGACATGCTGTCATTAGCTTACCCTGTTGTGCTTAGGTAATAGTGGAGTCTCAGATCTGTGTGTGATGTTAGCATTATATGTTCTTCAATAACAAGGTACCAGAGGATGAATTGAATGCAGAATGACATCTTTAACTTTGAATTTCTAAGTTTAGGCTAGCTGCTTTCTTTAATGTTAAAGACTGACTATGCATTAATTATACAAAAAACATTGATGATAATTATATTAGTTCATCAAAGAAGGTTAGTCTTTGAGTGTCATATTTTCAAAATGACTGCGTTTCATAGAAGTGTAGCAGTAAAGTCACTGAAGTATTCTTTAAACAGTTATCCTCATGTATTAAAAGTCCTGGTCATGAGTTGGAATCTACAATCAAATTCCCCACCTGTCCAGCAGTGTTCAAAACTGGGATTTTGTTCTCAATACATTTCTGGTTTTAACTAACCAAAACCCCACTATAAATTGTTTCCTTTATAAATTTCATGGGACAGTTAATCCAGATCTGGAATTTTGGGACTGAGTTTCACCATAGCCATGGTAAAATAATAAAAATAATTAGATGAAGTATAGCACAAGTAATACCCTCATATTTTTGTAAAATTGGCTAATATCAATCACTATGTACACTGGTCCTGCCTGTTAATGCTTAGCAGTTTCCAGTGTCTGTAAAAAGAGAACTCACATGTTTCTTTGTAAAGCCAAAGAAAAATTGGCTCCTCAAAGATAACATATTCAGTAATTTTACACTCTCCAGTTACTTTAAATCAAAGTATTGACTGTGCTTCTCTTTTTATATTTACTGTGTTAGTGTGTTAAGTTGTTTTCCCCCAAAATCTTTAACTCTGTTATTTTTATGTAATTATATAAACATGCCCAAGAAATGCAATTTTGCAAGCTTTTAGCTGAACTGGTTGCTTTGAGACTAGGAGCACATATAGACTTAAATTTTCTGGATCGGATAATGATAGCTAAACATAGCACACCCACATGTCATTTTTCAAAAAGGAGAAGAATGCCATTCATTTCACTGCCTGGTCTTAGATGATTTAATAGTCATTTGAGGTCTTGTGTCTGGGAAGAAAAAACTCAAATCTTTCAGAATCACTTTCTTGGAACCTGTCTTTCTGCTTGTGTTAACATTACATTACATGAATGAGTTATAAGCTTTAATTCCTGTAGTAGGTACTCATTGTTCAGAAAGTTTGGGGGCAGTACAAGTAAAATTTCCTTTGTGAGCTCCCTGTGGGAACCAAATGACAAGCACTGTCTCCTCCACAAGGGGAAGTACCTAGCATGGTATTTTCCAGTTCCTGAGACAAAAATTTTCATCCATATCTTTCATCTCTTTACCCCTTCTCCAGAAATCTTGCCCAATCTATAGCAGGCATCTTTCATCTTTGACTCTTGATCCTAAAGCAGTTGAGAATAAATGCTGTAAAAAAGAATTATCAGAGTATACTGGAAGACCAGGTGCTTTAAGGTAGGGTCATCCTGGGAGAGATGAGGGAATTTTTCTTTTTCCTGGGAGAGAAAAGTTAGGATGGAATTTATTTGAACAAACATTGACATCTATGTCTGTGCTGGTCTCCCTAGGCTTCCTTTGTAGTCAGTGCAGAGAAACAGGCACTTCTAGGGTACGATTAATTTTGGAAGAGGTCTGAAAAAAGTCAGACAAATGCTGCACCTCCATTGCCTACTGGGACAAGTTCAGATTCATTCAGATCCCACCTGAAGTTATATAGGATGATTGCCACCCTTAAGTCTGTCCTAAAATCACCAATGTAAGCATAGACTTCTAAACTTACCAGAGATGCAAAGTTTTCGATTGTTATTTTGTCATATAAATAACATTAACCCCACATAAGCTGCACCCTCTGACAGTACTGGAATTTAAAACCTCACATAACATGGCACCCTCAGATAACGGACACAAAATCAGACAGAGATGCAGTGGCTAATTAGAAGCACAGAGATTATTAGGGTATGCGGAGCATAGCATAGAGGACTGGGGCAAAGGACCTGTTGGGAAAAATAAAATAATAAAAAAAAAGAACTGAAATACGGTCCCCCTTCATCATATTCATCCTTTCTTATAATCAACTCTGCTGAAGCACAGAGTTTTGCTTGTTTGTTTTAGAAATAATCCCTGGTTTGTGCATAAGAAAATATATTAAGTATTCTAAAAGTGATTCCTTTTCTTCTCTCTGTAGCAGGGAGTCAGGGGTCAAATTCTCAGCTGCCATAATCCCCATTGGAGTTCCTCTCATTAATTATTGAAATGGGCTAGATCCTGGGCTCAGGTAAGCTGGCATAACAGTATTGAAGTCAGCAGAACTGTGTTGATTTTTAATACAGGAAAATCTGGTCCTTGAAGTGCAGTAATTTTGACTCTAAGCTAAGTGCTCTAGGCCAAATTATTTTCACCGTTTAGCAATGTCTCACTCTTTTTTACTAGTTTATCTCATTGCCATTCAGTGTATCTATAAAGAAAAATCCCTGCAGTAGTGTTTTAACAGTGAGTGGCAAAACAACTGCCTCAGTGTCTGGTTTCACTCTTTGCCCAAAACAATTTATATACTAGTCTGTTTGATGAAGTTGTTTTGCCATACAAAACATCTCCTCTGTTGTTTAGTAACAGCAGCAGATTCCATGACACAATTTTTCTATCTTTTCTACATTAAGAGGCACTATAGTGTGCAGATCATCTCAGTGGAATAATGCACTGGTGCAGAGGAGCACTAAATCAAATGATAAATTGAGTGTAACAGCAATTATGTTAGCTACACATAGAAATATATACATTTGATGGTCATTATGACATGTGAATGTTGAAGATGAAAAGTGAAAAATACATTTCAAGTTCTGTATATGTGAAAAACTGACAATGATCTGTAATTTGCATCTAGCATTAAATTCTATAAATCTGCTGGTGTTTTCAGCATTGAAAGCCTGATTCTAAATGGAAAGGTCATTATCATTATTAAATTTTATAAGAAAATCAGTACGTGTACTAGTATCTATTTAATAACTGAGACATCATGAATGTCAGACTTAACACACTTTGCTGGGTGCTAATAACTCTTTAAGTGTACCCTTGACTTGAGTCGAAGGCAGTATTGGAATTTTTATATTATCTGTACTGCCTGGTAGCATTTAAAAGTACTTCCATAATAGCCAGGTAAAAATATAGTGACTTCACACAACTTTACCTAATTTTGCTCCTGTTTCAAAGGTTAAGCTAAACTCCTTGCTTCCCCCTTGTATAAGAATGGAATGTGCAGGCAGTTGAGTCACAATGGACCTGTCCTACTTATCTATTCCCTCAATTTTATTGGAGTATATTGTGCTTCCTGAAAAAAGTATGTGTCAGTAATGACAACAAAATGAAGTCTTTTGTACCGAAAATAAGCGCCTGGCAAAACAATATTTGCATCGGTGTCAAAATTGCTTTACGAAATGTCTTGGTGGAATGGTGCTGTCTAAATATAAAATATGTATTTATTCAGCATTTTTTAAACTTTTCTAATCCCTGCATTATATTATCTCTAATTCAAGTCCAGTGATAAGTTGATACAGCTTGTTTCTTTTTCTATTACATATTTAAATTAAAAATTGGAAGATGTAGTTTCTATTAATGAGTTTTGTAGGGGTCTTTTAGTATTATGTCCCTAGGCGAGTTCCTTACTTGATATGAAGTCCTCATAAGAGGTGCTTGTGCACTTGATTAATTCATAAACGGTGTTGAGGGCTGCATATTTGCACAATTCTTGTTAAATCTTGGAAGTCTCCTATTTCTCTGTAGGATGTATTGCAAATTGTGATGCCCATAGTATGTACCTAATCACACAAATCTATAAGTCCCAAATTTTCCAAGTATTCTCATCTATGCAACATTCATCTCCTGTGGTAAAGGTCAAGATCCCTTGGCAATGTTTATATCGGTTCTGAATCAAAATAAGGAGACAAAGAGAGTATTTAGTTTGCTTAAAAAGCAACATCAACAGAAGCAAATGAATAATGAAAAATATCAGAAAGTTTCATATCACTCAAAGGAGGTTTCAGCAGTTAATACTAATTCAATATTGATCTAAATAAAGGGTGACACTACAAATGTACAGGTAGTTCTTCTGAAGAATCTGTCTTGTAAATTTACTGGAAGAAAACACAGTTAATACAAATCCAGAAGTTTCCTCCAACTAATTGGACTAGACTAGGAGCAGAGTTTCCTAATGAAGCCAAGAACTCCGACCACTTACCAGGATTATTTCTATATTCACCAGTATTTAGGGGCTACAGTTAACAAACTGGTTTACTAGGATAATAAGGCAAGGGAACAGAAATGGACAAAAACACAGTCATAATACTCTGAAAGTCAGATTATTGTTAGCTACTGCACATTGAGATACAGAACTGGACCTTACTTATTTCTGTGCGAACAAGATGACGGTCGTTAACATGTTGTTTTGCTAAACACACTATTCACTTCAAAGATACAACTTAGTCCATATTGCTTATTATGACTGGCACTATAGCAAGACCCCTGTTGCCCTGCTTGAGTACAAATGCGTAAAAGCACAAGGGCACTTTTTTCCTCCCAGAAAATAGGCCTTCAATTTTATTTTCATTCAGGTGCAAAAGAAAAACTCTCACTCTGTAACCTTGTGCCCAAAGGCCTTTACCTCAGAGGAAGATTCCTGAAGTTCTCATCTCTGATCCAAGAGCTATATATACACTATATGCTAAAATAGTTTTTTGGAAAAATGCATAAATGAGCTTCAAAGCATGAAGAGCAAGCCAGGTGGCTGGGCTGATTATTGGTTTCTATTATTACAGTTAAACTGCCTTTTTTTTTTTTTTGGCCATTCACTTCTCTTTATTTTATTATGGAACAGGGAATTGAAGAAAATAAGGAGGCATTCCAGCAATATTTAAGTCAAAGACAGAAGCTTAACATGGCCAAGATTTCAAGTTTCTGTGTACTAATGGGTCAGACTATCCAGGAAGCATATTTCCAAATGACACAATTTGTCTCTCTTTTCTTTTGTGGTTAAAATGCTCAATTTGAACTTAACCTTAATTTGGATTTTTTTTTTCTGCTACAAATAAAAGCAAGTTTTAGATTTCTCTCTTTAAAAAAGTGTAGATTTCTTTCTACTCCACTTTGCTGCCAGCTGTCAAAAATAGGGTGGTCAGCTTGGTTGCAAATCACACTGGAGAAAAAAGAATTCCTGGCACTGACAGTGCTCAGGTACTAAAAGCAGCATTAGACACTTTACCTCAAAGACTTAAAACACAAGATGACAGAAGTTAGAAAAAGAGAAGCCAAAAATGATAAGTAGAGTCCTACCGCTCCCACTGCCTGTGTCAGATGACTGAAAGCCGAAGGGTTGGCTAAAATCTGAAGGCTGTGTTCAGGAAAAGTCTTAAGGATGGGCCTAACTTCAAGCACGTGACCAGCTGTATTAAGTCAGGCAAGACTGCTCAAGGACTTAAAGTCTTGTGTGTGAATGAGGTACCTCACCGAACCAAGGCCATTATGTGAGAAGAATGCAGTGTGAGTCTATAGCAAGTATGCTCCCCAGGAAGGAACTTTTTTGTGTGAAAAAGAAGTGTTATAGAGACTGGGTACTATAGGGCTGCGCAGTGTTCTTTGTTTCAACCCACTAGGGTGCTGTCTTTTCCCATATTATTATTATTGCATGCTCTGCAGTAATTTAACATCTCAAAAAGCTAATAGTTCCCCTTAAATTGTAGCCTGCATACCATTACTGATAGTTACAGTAGAGTGCAAAGTCTATTTGCACACTACATATCCTATAGCTTTCTTTTTTTTCCAAATCAAAGAGCATCAGTGGAAAAACAGTTTATGCCCAATGTTTCAGAAGTACTGGACCAAATTCAGCCTCTGAGGTATGCAAAGGAAAATGTCTTTGCAATTCATGGGTGATGCTTCTACTTATATTGGCATAAATAGCACCAGAGATACTTCAAAAAGGGGCAGAGCATAGTCCCTGTTGTATCATCTCCTTTGTGCCATGTTAACACCAGAAACTTAAGCTCCTTTGTGTAGGACTGGTAGTAGTATTTGATGTAAGAATCACATACAATGAGGTGTATCTAGCACTACGCTGACTGCTTTAAGCCCCCATCAAAGAATAAAGTTTAATAGGGAAAATGGGCAAAGATTCTCTTTTACTGCCTTTGAGAGCTGCTGTAGTATAGTTTGGATGTAAGGGAATGTGTGGAAAGCTGTACTACGGCCTACTGAAGGGAGTTTAGAGTTCGCTGTGTGCAGTGGTCAGATCATCCGGCCTACGAATCAGGAGTGCTCCGGTTACATGTGTCCAAAGAGTACAGCAGGGTCTTGGTTCCCTGACACCAGCTTTGGTTTCTCTGCTAACGCTGTATGACACTGTGCCTGGAGGGTTCTGTGGGGACATTGCATATCACCATGCTCTTGAATGGTCAAACTACAGTTTTACATATCACCATATGGATGGAAGATTAAGCAAAATGTAAAAAGGCTTGCACTTAGCAAAATAAAAAGGAGTTGACATCCTGCTTAACTGCTTTACGGAGAACAGAGAAATGAACACACACTAAAAACTTGTAGGAGAAAAGCAAAACTATGGTCTCTACACTGACAGATTCAGGCCATGATCCTGCTGCAAATTTCCACAAAAACAGAAATGTGTGGGAATGTAACATTGAATGATCATTTGCATTACAGTATAGTTCAGACAACTAGTTCTTCCTGTCATGAATGCCAAGCCATTAAGACTGATGGACAAGAGAAGGCTTCAGTTACTGCTCAGATCAACTGTCCAGGTGCTGTAATTTGGGATCAGCACACAAGGAGTCATTCTTCAAATACTATGAGTGATGTTCCTGTACAGCTCCGGTATTTATGAGACGATCTAAAAACAAGTAGTAGGGAAAAATAACCCAGTGTCTCGAGTCCCTAAATGTGGCCACAGCCTATATTCCAGATTAAATCGTCAATTATATACTGAATATCTTAACAGATTCCCAAAATGTCCTTGAAAAAAGTCACATCATAACTCTCCTGGTTCATCATGTTGTCACAGATCAACTGCTCTGGTAGCTCCACTAGTTCACTTAGGCTGTATCTAGGTTATTGATTTAGCATGCTGTGGAGGGGCTTTTTTCATTCAAGTTTGCTTTACACTTATACTTGGAGTCTTGCAGTGTACACTGGGAACATTGCTGGTGCACTCAGAGCACTTTCCCTCCTGGTGGGACTGAGGTTGAAGCCATTCCCTGCCCTTCAGTTTGCAGTGTAGACAGTGTGGTAGACTATGGAGATGGACTGATAGTTATCATCTTTAATCATGGTTGTTATTTCACCTCTACATGCAGGAAACTAGTGTTTCCTTTGTGGGGAGTGGGGTGGGGAGGGAAGGAGACCACATTCCTGTTTCAGCTGTCCTTCCTGCTTTGCCAGGCTCTACAAACTTCCTGGTAACCAAAAGTGAGCCTTTACTGATTCTCACTGGCTAGCTCCTAGTGGTTGAGACATAGGGGTTTGGTTCCAGCTCTGTAAACATTTTCTGTGTGACTGAACAAGACAGTGCAGCTATGTTAACATTAGCAGGTAGTTTGGACCAAAAGGAGCCAATCTTTAGAGTAAAACAATTGATTCTGAGGACCTAACATCTACACCATACATGCTTCTGTATTTTTACCTTGGACAAGCTCTGCTTAGGTCACGCAGATTGAATCCTCATTTGTGGCACATTAGGTGTACTCCTGGATGCATCCTGCAGTTTCATTTCTTGTGAAAGGAATCCAGCTCAGTAGCTCCAATTTCACTCCACAAGGAGAAATGAAGCATGGTATATGGAGATGATCAGCAGATTGGATTGAAAAGCATGCTCCTGATCCTAACTGAAATACTAATGTTGGCACTGCTTGTGTGTCTCCAATCCTCACTGTAATTTGGGTAAAATAGCGCTTCCTTCCATCACAAGAATGGCAGAGAGAATCAACAAAGGATTAATTTTGTGATGGACTCAAATATCATAGCAAGGGATAGCTGTATAGTTTTTGAAGGTACCTCACATGAGTGGCTGGACCTAGAATTTGGCACTAGAAACTTTACCATTATGGCTGATATGGATCTTGATCTGGATCAGAACTGTTGGGTGAGGCAGCAAGTAAATGCACAAAACTGCAGTCCCTCATCCGGAGTTGTTAGCCCCTAATGAAATGGCAGGAACAGCAAGAGATTGTGACTAGCAATTGCACTATCTAAGAAGCTTGCAAATCGGAGACTCTGAAAAATCAAATGGCTGCCAAAAAATAGAATAGTGGCCTCAAAGTCTTACTTTTCTCAGGCAACATCTCCAGATCCTTTGTTCTGATAGCACTAATAACTGGAAAAATAAAAACGAGGGAGGGAATGTTAACACAAATATTGAAAGTTGCATCCTGCAACTTCCCATGTACATTTTCCTCTCTCATCAAACATTCCCTATTTTTGCTAGCTTTTGGCAACTCTAGTTATCAGTACTGAATTATGGAAAATTTAATCCAGAGTGAGTAATAAGCTGTCCCAAAATGCATAGGTTTTTGGAGCCACAAAGAGTTGAAATGGGAATTTCCCTGTGTCTATATGTCTCAGACTATAACCAGTCTGTTACAGAATAAGATTAATTAGATAAGCTTTGAATTTGTCCAGGAGAGCATTTAATTCTGAACATGAAGCAAGAGAGACAAAAATCCAGCAGGGAAATTCTTGGCTCTCCTCAAGTCAATGGGAGCTTTCAGAAATGCCAGAGCTTCATCCCGTATGTTTTTTCCTTCAGATGTCAGTTACCTGCATACAACATAAATATGGTGTGGTCAGAGAAGTGTACAGTGAATGGCTGAAACAGTTAACAAAATCAATAAATGTGGGGAAAGTAGATGAAAACATAAACCAGACTGAGATACTTTTTCCAGACCAAGATTTTTAAGTCTTCTGTATTTTGTCATTTGTTAAACCACAAATAGTTATAAACATAGCTGCAGTTCAGAGAGCCTTTGTTTCTAACATAAACAAGGTATAGGGCATAGCTCTGTATGTCAGCCAAACATGACTATAAGTTACAAAAATGATATATATGTATAAAAGAAGTGTCAGACACTAATTGAAAAATTGTATTTGGACATGAATAAATATAGGAAACACACTTAACTCCAGAAAGGCAGTAAGTATTTAACAAAAATAGCCCAGATTACATTAATGCAGGTATTATACTGTATATGGGAAATTAATTGAATTCAAGGCACTAAACTCAGAAACTGAGGAATTTTGTATCATTTAGGTATCATTATTCATACTGAACTTTGTCTGTCCTGGCTGAGAAAGCTTGTACTTCTAAAATCTATACTCAATATATGCAGTTTTTTTGTTTAACTAGACCTAGGAACAGAATATCTTACGGTACCAAACTGAATTAAATGTACAGCAGTATTTATTTTTTAAACAGATGAGCTTTGCTAAGTCACAAATGGAAATAATATATTCCATCTAAAACGGCTGCATTTCTTAATAAACAGGTCATATAATAAACCCCAAAATCTGTAAATTACTCTTTTTAAATGTAGATTGTTCCATTTAAGTTTTTTTCCCCCAAAATAACATTTCCTTCCCATCATGAACACATACTTTCAAATCATTAATTCAAATGTATTTTACAGGGTTTTTTTTTTAGATATAAAAAGAAATAAAGAAATTAAATAACTATGTTAGCCCACAAGTGTTTTGATGGTACAAACTCCTTTAGCTATAAACTGGGTAACGGCAGAATCACTGCAGTAAACAATGTTCCAAACTTACAAAGCCTGCAGAGGTCAGTATAGCAACATCAACAAGAAATTATATAGCTTCACTGAATAGATTAGCAATCACAAATATTTATGGTTAAAACGCAAAAAAGATGTATTGTTCTGGCCGTTACTGTAACTGTGGGACTATTATGGCATCTGATGCTTATATCTGCAAACCTTATATACTGTTTCATAGGCCAAATGTTTTAAAGAAATATCTTTGCATTTGCATTTGTTGATTATTAAAGGGTTAAATATATTTTCCTCGCTAGTGTTTGAAAAAAGTTATTGGATGGGCATTATGGAAAACTTCAGCTCTCTCTTCGGAAGCTGTCTCCTCTGCGTTGACCTGTCAATGACCTGCGTTGTGACATTGAAGGAATACCCTCTGTGTGGGTGAGAAGTAATTTGCTCCAATAGCTCTTCTGCCCCAGACATGTGTATAAAAAAAAGAGACTGTAAACATATACCCCACGTTTGCTTTGGCGCTGGCTGAACTGACACCATCGAAATCATTTAGTGCAGAACTTTTAGACGTTTGTGACGAAATAGACCAGGACAAATGATCCAAACAGTAAACGTTAGGCCTCAAGTTCAGTGCAATGAAATCTCCAGAACTAAAAGGAAATGACAGATAAATAGTGCTGATTAGGCCCTTGTCCACTACCATATTAATTTGATTTACCCTATTGGCTGGCTTTTCATGACCTGCCTGCTCATGGCACTAAAAAGCAGTTACACTAGTGTTTCACTGCATATTCTTAATCATGTATTAAAGAATACATAGATGTTCAGATGCAACCGTGGGGTCCTCAGAGAGACTCTGCAAGACAAAAAGTGGGCTTAGGCATATATAATTTGATTCCTTCAAAATGCTCCACTTAGATAGGCAAGAGCAAATGCACAATGCCTAACCCATGAAAGATTCCCAGTAAAAAAAGCTGTTTATAAATAAAATATTTTTCTTTCAAAACTGTGAAAAAGTTTGGGCCAACTTTTGTTTTCATCAATACACAGTGTTTATTCCTGTCTGAGCTGTCCACCGTAATATGTAAGAAACCATAAAATATTTTGTAAGACAGGCATTTAGGTGTTGAAAGTGGTTCTTGCATTCAAGTTGTAAACATTTTTTTTTCCTCCTATGGACCTTCATATAATGCAAGTCTTCATATCTTTATGTGTTCGCAGTCTTTCAGAAGAAGATGTAGATTGTTCAAAACTGTGTAACTTCAGAAAAAATATCTGAAACAGAGACCATCATGAATATGAATGATGGGTCATATACTCCGCTTCTATGAGTTTCTACCTGAACTTAATGTAAAGTGCACAGAGATCGGTGGCAGTGGGAGGATTACATCTGAGCTCTCTTGGGCTTAAGAGACTCATTCTTCCCTTCAGGACTGGAGTGCATGTATATATGTCTGTATATATATATATATATACAGTTATACAGGAATTGGTGTCTGGCATAAGTCCAAGGTGGCAAAGTAAAATTATAAAAAAGATAAAACGTCTAATTCTACTTACAGTCTCTGCAAGTCTACATTCTTGCACTAGCAACTAACTCATGAAATTAGCAGTGCTCACATATAAATTAGTCACCTTTAGGTTTCAGCTACAGTGCACTGCTGTGTGAGAAAGCCGTGGGTTCGGGTATCCAATGTCAGGAAGATTAAGGCAGGCTCATCAACTCTCAGTCACAAACTATCCCTGAGAAGCTGAGAAGAGCCTGTTGCAGAAATGTAGTGGGTGGGAGGGAGGTCATAGAGAAAAAGTTTAAACGTGTATTAAATCTCAGCCTCTACTGAAATGGCTTGTTTCCTGTAGCAGCACTAGCATGACACTGAATCAAGTATCTGCTTCACGTGGTTCCTGCAAAAGCCAGTTGAAGGATGTCTTCCTCTGTGACAGTCGTAATTAACTATCTGAGAAAGACAGAGAGATGCAGTTCACACCCATCTCTTCATATTGTAAGCATTGACAGGCAATGTTTCTCCGTAACCTATGTATCTTCAAAAGAATTGAATTTTGCCCCTTAGAAGAAGAGACAAGAATGTTTAAACTATATATTAATGCTTTAAAAAATAGTTTTTCACACAAACCTTCCACATACTGAAGAATATAGGAAATCTAAATAGACCATTTCACAGACTTTTATTTTTGAAGACTATGTGACTGCACTCAAATGAAAAGAAAAAAACTTTTCTAAAGTAATCACAAACTAGCTTCCTCTTTGACATTCTGTTCATGCATGGTAGATCTCAGACCAGCTAAGGAAAAGCATAGATAAAGGAATTTTGGTCTGAACCTAGAATAAAGTGCAGTGACTTGAAATTCAAGAAAGCAGTAAGAAAGCGAAAGGTGAACAGGCTAGAGCTGGTAATATAGATCTTATCCTCCC
The DNA here is from genome assembly GCF_036370855.1 of Dromaius novaehollandiae. Lineage (NCBI taxonomy): Eukaryota > Metazoa > Chordata > Aves > Casuariiformes > Dromaiidae > Dromaius > Dromaius novaehollandiae. The sequence continues at coordinate 24,917,258 of NC_088098.1, forward strand.
AACCTTGCTTCTTATTCATTTATTTCCCCTGTGTAGAAAGGATGCAGAGTGGAGATGCGGGAGATCACCTGAGTAGGAGGGCTTCATCCTCCCTTTGCACAGACATGCAAGACTGTTCATGGTTCTAGTTAATTAGAACTCTAAGTTCTGTAAACCAAAATAGATTTAAAGCATTTGTGATTTCAGCAGATTCAGAGTAACTGTGGAAGAGACCATCAAAACCTCATTTCCCTATTCATCATCATTACTGTATTTCTCACACCATCAGCGGCTTACATCAAACATCAAATGACTGATAATTCATGTCAGAGCTTGTTTTTTTTAGGTCTTTTCCATTCCCTAAACATCATCAGTAATATTATAATTTTCTAAGTTATTCTTCCAATTGCCCCTGACCTCTCCACTGAAACTCAGGAAAAATGGGGAGGGGAAAGATTCCTTTAGAAAATCCACATCGCCATGGGTGCATCTCTATTTTATTTAGACAGAGCAAAACATATTTTTAAAGTATATTTAGAATCAACAATAAAAGAAACTGTTGGTAATCATGGTTGGGACAGGTGCTCTCAAGTGTTTTCAAGAAATAATAGATCTACCTTAACATGTCAGTGGATGCCCACTACTGAAAAAAATATCATATTCAAATCTGTCCTCAGGAAGTCTGTAGCAAAAATCTCACTGGCATCTGTAGCAGCAGGATAGGATCAGAGAACAATTTCTCCAATTCTTTGGAAAGATCTTTTGCAGAAGACAAATAAAACCAAACTCAACATGTAGACTTACTTCTTCCTAATCCTTGCAAAAATAATATTCCCTTTGCACATCTGCCCACTTTTGAAAGAAGCTTGAGAATCTGACAATGAATCAAAGTGAGAAAAAAAAGGAAATGAAGGTAATGCGTGCAGTTAGTATAGCCGATAGTCAAATATATTCAGTGTTTCTTAATCTCTACCCAAAAACAATGGTTTATGCACACTGACATTTGGCTAACTAGTGCTCTTCAAATCAAATACCTGTATGGCTGGTACATGCAGCTGTATGTGTAACACCCTGGGCCACACAGCAGAAATTCTCATAGTCTAGAATCATAGAAAAGGTGTACATTTGCAGCACTATGCAGAAGATATCCTCATTATATATAATTAGAAAAATTATTTTCCCCCTGCTGCCCTAATTTGTTTTTTTCTTCACTTTTGAAATTCTCCATTGGCTTTAATTAGCTTCTCTCTGAAATCACCAACCAGGTGAAATTAGAGCACTTTTAAGTTTAAAAATGTAGTTGGATTTTTTCAAACTTTTTTTTAAGTTGAGCTTTATTCCCTGAGGCCAAATTCTCTCTGCCCTTACTCATGAGATTAGTTCTGTGCACTTCAGTGAGGAAGCTTTTCAGAAGGCAGCAGGTTTTGGCCCTAATGGGATGTACCAAAGCTTTTCTAAATATAGAGGTAAGATACATGAGACATATCCTCACTGAGGGAAATCAGCAGTGTTTCTCTTAAGTCAATGGAGTTAAAGGCATTTACAGAGGCTGAAGATTTTTCCTTGTGTTTTCAAACTTCATCAGACTTTGCCAAATATTTATCACATGCAAACACATACTTCTTGCTAATGACATTTCTTCATTTAAAAACTTATCATCATATAATCAATACCAACAACTCAGTCCCCACTACTATGACAGAAGCAAATTTTATTTGCTAAGAGAAATCATTTGTGTGGTCTACATGACATAATATACCAGTAAATACCTCATTGTTGATTAAGAAATTAAGATACAAGCCATTTAAGAAAGATGACAAAACGTATCGTTAGCTGAAAATAATACAACTCTGAGCTTTAAAATGTTCTACTGGAGCTGTGGAGCTAGAGACAGTCATGTCCTTGTGATATTTCAGTGACAATTTCTATTTTAAGTGTCAAAAACAACTCTGCTATCTGGAGCAAGTAGTGTAGTATTCTCTCCTTTTAATATTCTAATCGTGAGGTGTAAAGTGAAATGGTTGCACAGTGTAATGGTGGTAAAGAAGCTGAGTGTCAATGAGACGGGAAAGGTGACAGACATGGAATGAGTCCCCAAGGTGCTCTCCAAGTGCATTGGATAAAGATTCCCCTGGGAAATTTTTCTCATTAGTTCTCAGACACAGTTCAGTAATTCAATAGCACCAGGTTACCATTAGTCACAAGACCAAAATATGTTACTTTCCATGCTTTAGCTCCTTGATTTGTATATGTCATTTTATGAGTGAAAATTATGAGATTGCCTTTCATTCAAAGTAAGCTGGTACTTTGTTTACATACCTGAGTATGATCCGTGACACGAAGACTCTGACGATTCTATTACAACAGGACATACAAATTAAGAGAACATAGCTACTTTTTTGATATTTGAAGCTGCATTAATGAGTGATTGCACTGTATAAACACAGCAGAGACATTACAGATTGATTTTTTTACATTAGTAAATTAATTACAGTTTGAGGGGCAAACCTGAAATTATCAACAAGTAAAAAGTCTAAAAACCCAGGTTGTTTCTGTGGATATTGCCAGGTTAAAATAATTTTCCTGAGCTTGAAGATGAAATGTGTATGTATTCAGTTAATGTGATGGGGGAAAAGTAGCTAAAAACTTTGATGGTTAGCTAATTTTATGTGTAATTACTCTGTGAAAATGTTAAACTGAATAGGTTATTCTCAACGTTTTTTTTTTTTTTCTATGCAATAAAAAATGTACTTACTTCTATGCTATCAAAGTTAACTGCACTCCCACTCAGCACTCGGAGAGATAATGGCTGGAGGTGTTGTCTATCTCATTACCCGCCAGGGTGGAAAGAAAGGAGTATCCATCCCCAGTGGTCATTTAAATCCTCGTTGTTACATTAAAAAATGTAGTGACGAAATCCAGAAAACATGAAAATCAGGCACACAAACATAACAAGCTATTTTACGTTTTACCTGTGCAAATCAAGGATTAGTTTATCATGTTAGGTATAACTGCATGTGTTCCAGAACGTTCCAATTTCGTTTTCACTCCTGATTAATGTATTTAGCACTCATCATCACTGCACCTTGCACTCATATTTAAGAGACAGCAGCTACAGATAATTACTCTGCCTAAAGTAGTTCAGAAAAGTACAGACATTTTAGCTTTTCAAAAGTAGTGATACATTCCCTAGAAGCTTTTTCTTTTTACTTGCTTTTGTTTTGTGGAGAGTGGGGTTGCTTTTTTTCCCCTGCTCATGAATGATGTACAGTATTTAATGTGAGAAACAAAAAATGTTTGCAAATAATTGTCTGTCTTGCATAAAAAAAAATTGAAATCTGTTGGTCAATAGGTGCTTCATTTTCAACCCGTCAGCCTGTGAGAGCTTAATCTTTTATTGCAGTCAGATCAAAATCATGCACCTGAGATCCTATTTAGCCTACAGAATCAATCTATTAGTAAATTCCTTTACAACAGGATTACACTCCCAACAAAATCACGTCTTGTGCTATAAATAGGATTCACTCTTTTATGACTAGAGTCTGTGATATGCTTACCTTTGTACTGCAAAAAGGCCATATGTTAAGTGCCACGGTATCTATGCCAAATAAATCATCGAGAGCCAGTTCCTATTAATCTTACTCACATATGTTATTGCACTGAAGCTGGATGCTTTACTCCCATGATTAAGATAAGAATAGTTGTGCCCTTATTCAGGCTTCAGAATGGCAGTTTTCTAGAAGGGTGGGCTTACCTGTATCACATATATTATTTTCTTTAAAGCTGTGCAGTGCAGCCTCCAAATTATGCTATTTTATTGAAAATGTTTCTCTAACTCTTTAACACCAAACTAATGATCAGGCTCCAAATAAGCATGTGGTATACTTACAGTATTATTTATGTGCGATATACAAGCTTATCACTGACTTATGAATTGTAAATATTTATAAGTGGCTCATACTAAAGTAGTTGTCAACTGCAGCTACAGTACTTCACCTTCTGTCACTCCCAGGTATCAAGGGGGCTGATTCAATTACTCTCTTGTCAGGCTACCTTTCTTCTCCTGAATACCCAAATCCCTAAACACAACAAAATATAAATGAATGAAAAGTGCTAATGATGCATCATTATCAAGAGGTATCAAGTTTTTTAAGGTCCTTTGCTGACTAAATTTTAAATTAGCACAATTATTCAGAGCATTCCCCAAGGCACCATTCATTATGCTTAGCTGCTGAGCTGAGGCACATTGCAAATGAAATATATTTTACTGTCCACATGTCTGTCTGCCTTCCAGTAGCAGGAACATATGTAATATCTCCCAGAAAGTGCAAAACTCAGAATTCATCATATAAAACATGTTTTTGGTGCTGAACAAAATACAAATGTGCAAATATCTTAGCACTGATGATCATACTACATTTTTATTAGTGATCTATTTCCTAAAATTTATCTATTATCTTTAAAGATCCCAAATAACATGGGCAGAAGCTTAGAGACTGAGTATTTTATTTAAAATGTTGTTTCATCTACTTCCTTACACAGGAATTTTAATTTCAAGTGAAATATAAAGGTTGTTGGAGCTGGGAGCTAGGATGGCTCTGAAACTGTCTAAGCCTCCCAGAAGCTTACAGTGCACCATGGATTCATTTTTCCTTTGGCACTGTCATCAGCAAACGTGTCTGAGTGAATACTTCACTGACTAAAAGTTTCGGTCAGCCTGGATATCAGATCTTTTACAGTCCTTAGAGTTCCTATTACTAATGACCTGTGTTGCATCTGCCACCTATGGCAGATGTCAAAATTTGCTCTGTGATGGAGCAAATGAAAAATCTGAACCCCTTGCCCATTAGAATATTTAACAGTTCTCTGAAGATTAAGAAAGGTAACATAGAAATGACCGTTCCTCCTCGGACTGTCCACAAAGTAGATCAATCTGATGCAGCAGGCAATATGCATGGTTTTATTCCTCATAAAACACTATTTGTATTTTTTAGAGGAATAACAAAACACACTACAGGTTAATGAGAAAAGAGGAAAAATGTGTGACTGCCTCCATGCAAGTGATATACATATGGGCTGACCGAACTACAAAGTTGAAAGCTCCTCTAGTATAACCCAGTGTCCATTCATCCTCACACAGATGAAAATAGGTACATTCGTAGGAGAAAATTATTTCTTTATGTATCTAGCTGTGAAGTCCTGAGTTGCTTTCTTAGCCCAATGACATCACCACATACAAGCTGGGCCCCACTGCACAGATGTGCTTTCATGTGCGATGATATCACTTTCACTAAAACACTAAAGGCATGACTTTCAAGCAGTTTTAAAATTCAGATCAGTTCTGCTCATATTTAATCTAGACATGTTGGTTTAACACCAAGCCAAGCCAGACCTTTAAATGTTCAGTGGCCATGATATAAAATTCTTCACTGTGTTGCACCAATAAATTCAGAAGTGCAGTGTAATTTGCTATAGTCACAGTGACCGTTGTGAAATTTAAGCATGAGTTTAAAGCTCTTTCTGTTCCAAAGTTTGTTTTGTGCTCTACTGCAGTATTTTAAGGCTTTGGACAATGAGCACAGTCATTTTTTTTTTTCCAGAACAATTAACCATGAAGGCAGGATAACTTACTCCTGTTTGTTTTGCTCAGGTTAAGACTGGATTAAAGGTAGACTGCAAAACGCGATCAGACTCTTCCCAAATTAGGAACAGTTTCATTGTGGAGTTATTTAGGAGTTGTTTAAAATAAACAATGAAAAGAAAGTGTCACTTGACACTGACAGCAAGTATCTCTGTTCATTTTGCATTGTCAATAGCTCCAGTGGTAGCACAACTCTTTTGACAGCTAAAAGCAGATGTGTGGGTTAAGTATGGGAGCAATTCAAATGTCCATAGTAAACTGCAGGGGGGCAGAGAGAGCTCAGAGAGCAGCAGCTTTAAAGTAATTGACTAATACAGTAAGGATATTAAAGTCATTTAGTGCCAAAAGGGAACACACTGATCCTTGACCCTGAGCCACTTTGGAGTAATCTAGTATTCAATCCAGCGTGTAATGACTGCCAGGCCTGTCAATCCTCCGGGCTCTCCAGTCAAATGCCTGTGGCTACTATTGGCTTATGGTAAAAGGACAAAAATGCAAGGAAATGCCTCTCAATCAGGCTATGATGTGATAATGTTATTGCTCCAATGTATTCTATATTGTCCCTGAATAGTTTAATCTGTTGAGATCCATGTCAAAAATTGCCCTTGTTTCCCAGAGGTCTTTACTCAACCTTTTAGTAATACAAGTGGATTTGAAAGGAGAGGGGTAACTCACTTGATGAATTGTTTCCAGTTAATATAAAAAATAAGAGGTCAGCTGTGGCTTAAAGGCTAACTGTGGAAGGTATAAATTAGAATAAGCGTGCTAGTAATCTGATTAGTAAAGGCTTGCTCTTCATTTACCCCAGTGGGTAAAATATTTTACAATAAATAATATTGAGACAGAAATTTATTTACATGAGTGACACAATTCCTACTAAGTTTATGTGCTGAAAGGACTTTCAGCTGGGAAGCAATAAGAACGAAAGCCTCCCTTGCTTCTGTCATTTTTTGTCCTTAAAACTTCTGCAGCTACTGGGAATCTTGTATTTTAAATTAGGCACCTCGCATTTGAAAAATATAATTATTGCTACAGGCTGAGTAGTCCACTTGAGCTTGAAAGAAGGAAATTGCCATTTTTGTTATTTTGATTTTGCTAATTAAAACAGGGAAAACTGACCCACATAGATTCTCTAAAGTTAAAAAGTCAAAATGGGGTAATAATTATGCAAATTTCAATGCATTGCTGTAAAAAGTATCTTCATATTTCATTATGCAATCTCCACTATTTCCCAATCCCACTTTCCATGGGCTGTACATAAACTTAAGGAAGAAAGAAGCTCACGTAATAGTGATGCTCCCATTATTTTTAGAGACAGTGAGGTTATATAACAGGCACTTTGCCTAATTTTGTTCTGTATGATTCCACAAAGCTATCCACAGGGAAGATACTGTACAAAAAGGAAAGAAAGAGAGAACATCTCCTGAGACATATCTTGCTTATAACTTTGAAATAACTTCAGTGTCAAAAACAAATGACTTTCTCCAAAATTCTGCCTGTCCTCTCTCAGTTTAGTGCCCCAAAGTCATTATTCAATGTAAGATTCTATTTATAAAACCATTTTCCAGCCTGTACATACTCTTTACACTTGAAAAATTATGATTTTGTGGACAGTTTTAGGGGGTGAATCGGAGAGAGAGGAAAATTGTCCTTGTGTGTTCACTGAATTCCCAGGCCACTATAGTGGAACCACATGCAATGCAAACTGTGATTCCACCACGAGACAGTTGGCAGTATTCCAGTGGATCTCATCACAGGCAGTTTTATTACAAGCTGGTGTTTTCAAAGGAAAAAAAAAAGTCTACAAACAAGTTAACCCAAAGCAGAATATGACCAAACTGTCATGTTATGGCCCTATAATAGAGCAATTAGTGAACTTCCGTGCCACATAAATGGTTATAGCCCAAAGTTTGGCAAAACAGGCATTTAGCTCTTTTGGGGGTTGATAAGAACCAGTTCACTCTGTGCTTGGAGCTCGTGATATTGCGGTGACAGAACAAAAAACTGAGCTTACCACTGCTGTCTTTTGCCCACTCATGTTGTCCTCTCTGAGGGCCCGCTCACACCACTTTTCCTCCTGTTTAGCAGTGTCTCGCCCCACCATGAATAACGCTAACTAGGTCAGTGTGGTACACGAGGAACACCAGCTGGGGTAAGCTGTCGATTTAAATGAACAACACTCATTTACACCAGCCAAAAGATCTGTCCTCACATGAATGGGACTGACAAAATCAAATCTATACATTTAGGACCTTGTTCTGTCTGCTCTGGGGGGGAGCAAGGCTGTGTCACATGCCACCAGGTACCCTGCAGAATCTGGGCCCTCCTCACTCACAGGCAGTGATTTGGGCTGTGCTGGTCACCCTGGTGAACGAACAGGGCTCTGCCAGGACCTCGCCAGGTCTTTCCAACCTCGGTGGAGCAAGTGACGGAATAAGGAACACTGACCAATCTATGTAGAAGGTGCTTGAACCACTGCTTCCCTCTCAGGAGGGAAGGGAATATGTGGCCACTGTTATCCATCTGGCATGGAGGGCAGCTGCGAATGAAAAAACCCATCCTTTCGAGGTCTGGATACCTCCTGCTGTGTCAGTAGGAGCTGAAGTATACAACACAAGGTACAGACTAATAGGTGACAGAAGTGACTTACGCCTCCCCCACACTTATTTAACCACTGACACAAGTGCATGACAGTGTCTTGTGACACATGGTACACTCACCGCCAGGCAGCTGCCTCCCCTTCTCCCTCCTCTTCCCCTCTACAACACCTGTAAGGGTTGGTACTCTTGTCCTTTTGCCATCCTCACAAATAGCAACATTTTCCCCTTCACCATACCTCCAACACCATCAGAGGGAGCAGAGGAAAGAGGACATTTTCCACAGCTTCTCTTCCTGAGTGGGAGTTGAGAAGATGCCCTTCCTTTCACAATGTTTCCTGAAGAAATCAAGGGAACAATAATCAAGTTTTCATGACTCCTCCTTTCTTTTGCCTTCCAAAAGAAGCTAGTGCCTGATTTCAACACAAAAGCATGGGGCACTCATTTTTAAAATGGTGAAGTTGTGAGATGGGGAAGGAACCACTTCAAAAACATGTGGAGGACCTTTGCTTTAACATCACAGAGTAAATGTAGTCAGATATGAAACTCCTTTTCTTGGTGAGATCTCTGTTCCAGTGGTCTTTTTCACTAGCACCCTACCATCGTGACATCAATTCCTTGATCATTTCCATGGCATTAACAGGGCCTGGAGGGCCTGCAAGGTGCTCAGAATGATGCTCTTTACAGCTATGATATTTCATGAGGTATGCTTTTAAATTACAAGGGATGTGTGTGTGTGTGGGGGGGGACACTTTTAGAAAATGCAAGAAAATTCCTGCTGTTACTTAACCTACTTGAAACCAGAAATGCCTTAGAGCTAATAGGTCAGGCTTTGCTGAGATACCCACAAGCCGTTTCAAAATGCAGGTATCTCAGCTCTAATACATCTTTCTTTGTGTCACTTCCAGGATGATTGTGTTTTTATTTAAATTCCAGACTTTAAGTGCAAGTCTAAAAGCCACCTGGACCCCTAAGGGTCTGGATGTTTTTTAAGTGAATCTGTAGTCATGCCCCCTGCTATCTGCCTCTTATTAAATTAGTGTCGTTTTGCATGTTATGAGAAGAGAAAGCTTGTCTTATATACTCCACTTTTAGATGCATTCAAAATCACTAATACCATTTTGTAAACAGATTTTGAGATGACAGTGCAATCTTTTCAAAACAAGCCTTCAAATATAGATGCATATGCACACTCACACAAATGCATGCATGCACGCATGCCACTTTTATGACTTTGGAATAAAAATGCAAATGAATTTATTAGCTTAAGCATGGCACCAAATAGAAATTTATGCACATACATTTAAAAAACAGACCCCTTGAAAATAAAGCAGTTGCAGCCTATTAATTTTCTTCTTTGACAGTTTTTAAAATTCCCCTAAAAAAATGAAACAGCATGAATACTGTCAATATATCACAACAGCCACATTAGGTTTTGTGATATACATCATAATATAAAGAGCGCTATTAGAGCACAACCTGGGAACCATTAAATCATTCTAAATCACTGTTACATTCCATTAGTGTCAATGGTGAAACCACATAATAGGCTTTATTACAAACTTCACCTTGGTAGGCCATTGTCTCTAATAACCACTTCTCTATGATGTGGTATCATATCCAGAAATCCAGGGAGATAATAAAGGCTCCCTTATTTCTTTTTTATTGGATGGGTAAAGTTAAATTTAGCTGTAAGTAAAAAAAAAATCTTGAAGCTTTGTTCACTAACTGTGAGTTGCTGCTATTTGGACAAAAAAAAATTAGGCAGACTTGGGAGAACAGTTTGAAATAAATTTGAATCCTGGTAAATGCTTGAGGCCAAGGTAAGATAGGCAGTCCCAGCAATTACAATGTCATTTTTGAAATGCAGCTTAGTGCATTTATGCCCTTCTTTACACTTTTGTTCAGATACAAAGCATTGATTATAGAAACATTATAGGAATTAAATGTGTTCTCATCCCTTCAACCCGTATATATGCAGTATCAGAAAGAAAGAGAGAAAGAAAAGAAGCAAGACTGAAGAAAGGAAATAGGGAAGAAAGAGGAAAAGAGAAAAAGAGAGAGAAAGAGAGAGAGAAAGAACTTCTGTTCCAGGAAGAAAGGGAAGAAAGGAGAGAAGGAAAAAACATAAAGGGAGGGAGGGAGGGAAAAAAGAGGGAGGGAAGAAAGGAAGATCTATTCATGTCAGTGTTTTCTTACCTCTTCCTGAATTTTTAGAAATACTTCAGGAGAAGCTGGTGTACATGATTAGCAATCCTTTCTTCCATCACACAGGGCCACATCATGATGCCTATGTTAACACAGACTGACTTGACTAATTGTAACGTGGTCATTCAGGGTGAGAGTAAAGAACCTCTTGGCTTCAGCCAGCTTAGGATACTCAGCACTGTGGAGGTGCAGGTTTTTAAGTACTTGTGGAGAAATCCTGACCATTTGAAATTCAACAGACTTTTGCTATTGCTTTAACTGGAGCAAGGACTCCAACCTCAAGTTTCTAAAATTAATTCACGTAGAGCACCTTGTATTTCTTGTAAGAACATTGTTGAATTTTGATGAATTAATAAGTCTCCATCATCACAACATTTCAGCTTAGTTGTGTTGCAGAAGCAGCCCTGCAAGTTTAACTCCCACAATACTGCAGCCTGCCACCTTCCTTATTCAGATATTAGTGTGTCTGAAAACATTTCTTACAGTGATGTCTAATATATAGTACCTGTCTTTATAATTCTTTCACGTGAGTTCAGTGCAAGAGTTGGAGTAACTGGAAGGTAGATGTGAAGAGACAGGTGAATACACCAGCCTAATACTGTAGCTGAGTTAATGAACTGTATCTGCTTGTCCACCTGGCTGAGTTCTAGGGGCTGATGGCATTTTGTCTTTCAATTTTCCTGTAGGGTGTTGATTAGGAATGAGTATAAAATAAGAACTGGCACTTACTTTATAAAAAGTAGAAGTAAAAGGCTTTAACAAAGTCAAAAGCCTTTTCAGATTGGTTCAGTTGTTATCAGAAAGAGAATATTCTCCCTCCATCAAAATACCCCCAGCAAAATCCTCTGTTAAGCCTATAAAGCTAACCATTTTTCTTTATTCCACCTGTTCTAGATTTCAGCTAATTTCCCCAACCTAACCTTCAGTCCAACTCCTTCTTTATCCATTTTTTCTGTCCTTTCCTTCACTGCATCCTGGGTTTTTCTGTATCGTACTCAAATGCTCCTGTTCTAAAATGATGACCCAGTTCACCCTTGCCTGATATTTTCCATAGCCATTTATAACTCCCAAAAGGAGGTTAAAATGTGATCATTCATATTTTTCCTTTTTTTTTTTTTTTTTTTTTTTTTTTTTTTTTTTTTTTTTGCTTTTCCTTTTAAATGACAGCTTTATGTAGCAGCTGATAGAGATTGCAAGTAATTTGTTGGGACTTGCAATACAGGGAACGACAATCAAGGTTTGTATTGTTTCCTTATATTGATTTCTGTTAGATTTCAGATCACTACCTTCAAACCTCCACCAGACCATTCTGCCTTTCTTATCAGAATAATGTTTTGCTATGCAAGAAATTTTGTTTCAGAAGTGTGAATCTGTTTTCTTTGTCTATATGATATGAATTCACCAATCTCTCAGGCAAAGCCATACTGAGGGCTATAGATATCCTGGAACTCCAGTATGTAATATCTCATGTTACATTGTAAACCTCACTCTGAATCTGGAATATCCCAAAATGTAAGCAGATCAGAAACAGAAGAAAAACTATGTGAGGAAGGGGGACTATAGAAGGATATAAAGATGTGTTGAAGGAAGAAAAAGTGAAAATAAATCTGGGTGGCACAGAATAATTTAACCATGTGACTGGACCTGAAATCTTTTACATCAGTTAGGGTACCCTAGGGTACCCATTTAGCTCACTGTTTTCAGATGTGGATGAAGTTGGATATGGTTGGAAGAGGGATGGAAAAATGGGGAGAGGAACTGAAAGATCTCAGAAGTCAAGGAAGTTATAAAATACATTTGACTTTTTGGATACTTTTATCAAATTCTGAGTCTCCTTCAGTCTTGCTTGTTTACTGTTTGGCATGGCAGAAAAAAGACTTGTTCTCAAAGTCAGCATTGTATATCCTGCCATTCTCAAAGTCAGCATTGTATATCCTGCCGTTATGTCTTCCTCATAACTTGCAAGATGCTAATGGTTTATTCCATTTTCTAAAATGAGCCATAAGAAGGGGTTAATAAGGCAGTCATGTGAATAATAATGAATAAAAAGTTGGTGCATTCTCTCTTTTTTTAGCCCCTAGAAAACAGTTTTGCCTATCAGGTTTTCTAGGGGCTAAAAAAGAGAGAATGCACCGACTTTGCTTTAATTTTTACACAGCTGAAGAAAACCTTCTTTTTGCTAAAATATCACCCTTGATCTTGTTTTCTATTTCCAGTGCACATTGTATTTTTTTTGTTATGACTGTTTGCAATGCCATTGGTTTTGACAAAGACGTGAGCAAATTCCTCATGCTGTTTAAACAACATAACCTATGTAAGCTTGAGCTCCTTACTTTTGTATTCCTGCTTTTCTTTCTCTCTTTTCCTGTTGAAATTGATATAGTCTAGGCTGTTAAATATTTGGAGACTCATTTTGGGTTGTGTGCAACATTTAAGCCTGATACAAAAGAAATAGTGACAGTGTGCTTAGCCTTGGCTTTAAATTTCCTGTGGTGTTAACTTGGCACCTGAGGCAACTTTCCCCTTCTGAGCAGTGTCAAAATATATCATGTATTAGTATCAAATGTAAAATAAATTCATTAGTAATTTTAAGAAAGAGCTGACTCAATGCTTTAGATGATTAATGTGGAGCACTAGCTGGAGCTTGTTACCATGTAGAGTATCCAGTTTAAAGACCAGGCTCAAGCAAGGGGAAGCCGCATAAGGAGAGTAGCTTTAGTTTTCTCCATTTGTTTTTTTCTTCAATGTTGTGGTGTAATCTGATCCTTTGGAGGGAAATGATGGACAGACTTGTTTTCTGCAGGTCAGCTCATATTCTTCCTTTCCTTTTTCCTCCCTCTGCCAAAATCTTGCTACTGATAAGCGTGTGTGACGCTGATATATTAGTCCCTGCTCATTACATGTAGCAGTGGCAAAGAATGGTCTCTGCAACGTGCGAGTGCTTCCAGGAAGAGGATTATGGGTGCTGAGTATCTCCTGCTATTGCCCCCAGTGACAAAATAATGCCTATGCTCTGACTTAAGAACGTAAACATTCATTAGCATCCTTTTCCTATGCCCTTCTGTTTTCTGGTAGTTTGTGATGCAAAAGATATAATCTTTGGTTGAAACAGAGCCACTTTTTCTTCTCTCATATTCTCTGTCTTCTTTCCACCCTCCTACAGAGCATTGCTCAGAGAATGGCACAGTACACTGTGGATCTGTCTTTAATGCAAGTTAAAATAATTCTCAATCAAATGTCGTTTAAGTCAGCAAACTGGGCTGGACCAAAATGGATCCTGGACTGAAAAAGCACAAAGTAAAACTATTTGTATCTTTTTCCTTGGGCTTCACTAACCATACAATAAGCAGGGCTGAGGATCTTTGCTCGTGTTTCTTGTTTGCAGTGGCTAAAAAATCACCTGCATTCTGTTCTGTATCTAGCATGCTGGCCTGTCAGATGAAGGAATTAAAAAAAAAAAAAAAAAAAAAGAAAAGAAAAAAGAAAGGAATGCTCTCTTCATAAATTGGTACATGATAGTGTGTCCTATACAGCACAGGCTGGAAAAGAGCAGTAAGATTTTAGTGAAGGATCTTTTTTTGCTGAAATATTTGAGAGCTTGGTGTGTTATAAAATAAATGCAAGCATTTGGTGCTGCATGGTTTGTAATGCCCTGAAGCAAGTTGTAAGTCTTATCAGCATCTGGGAAGATCAGAACTTTCCGTTTGGGTTTTGATTAATCAAATATATTATGAAATCTTTGCTATGCCTGATTTTTGAGAGAGTCTATTTTTGATATTAAAATGTCTCTACAGATTAGATACAGATCAGTTGTTTCATGAAAATAATTCTCTTATCTTTTTTCCCTTGTACAAAAAATTATGTTTTTTAAAATAAAAACCATCAGATAAATATTTAAACACATATTTCCTTCATGTGGGTGTCTCTTCCATGCTATTTCACTTATAAGTCTTTGTATAAATGAGACACTTTGAAATGTAGGACATTTAAGAGTCTCTAACTTTTGAAACAATCACTAGAGGCCTAAAGACTGCTTCCTAGAAGGAGACAGCCAGTAGTATTTCATTCAGCTTCTTTATGACTGTGTGTTAGAAGCCTGAGTGTTAAACCACGAATCTCATCCTATTAACCCAGTCATATAACCTTGAGCTATCCAGACTTCCAGATGACAACACACAGTAGCTCTAACATGTGTATCAGCCATGGTGTTAGCTTTTTATCAGATACAATTAATGTTTGAAAGTACCTGCATTAAACAGACAAGTATGCGTAGTTTGACTCAAAAGCATCTACAGTAAATTTTTTCAGTGTTAGAATAATAACATGAGTCACTTCTACCACTGTATTAAGGGTCTGTCAGTAATTACGTTATAATCCTCTTTCATCCCTATGGATAGGGCTAATGAACTATTTTTTTTTATTTCACTAAACTAGAGAAAATTGATGTTTCAATGTTATAAATGTGCATATCAAAAATACTATCAAAATGAGTGGTCTCAAGTATTTTTCTGCTCTCTGTGGTTATTCATGATAGCTCAATAATTTATTTGTTTTAAAATAAGAATTTGCACACATGACTCATTAGTTAAAAATGGGCGTTTAAGATTATTTAATATTTTAACGTAAGGAAGGACACAGCTTTTCTCTTTAGAAAGCAGATTTACTATGCAAATGCAATCCTTTTGAGCAAATTGTCAAAAATCTTTACTACACAGGCTAGAGGTCCAATCCTGTCAGCTGCTGAACAGTCTGAGCTCCAGGTGAAGTTGGCAGGAGGGGACTCAGCACCTCCCAGCATCAAGTCCATAATGTGTAGGCACAGCAACTACTTTGATACCGCCGACCTTAAACGTTTTGGTCTATGGTGTCAATGATCCGTGAACTGAGACAGATTTACTGTACACAAGTGACAGTAGCAGTTTAAGAAGAACAAGTAAAGAAGTAGTGTCAGCCTTCACTTTGACTCTCCTTGTTCATGACATGTACTTTAAGCCCTGGGTTTATCTATGTACCAAAAGCTCTCTGTTTATCTGTTTAGTTCTGATTTGTTTCCATGTGCATAATCTAACTTTGCAAAATTTGTTCCCAGCAATTAATATTTTTGATGAGTAAACAATCTCTAGTTTAATAAGTATAATAATTGTACTGAGAGATTTATGAAGTCAGTATTACACCCCCCACTACCAGAACATTTATAAGAGTACATTTTTGATGTACATGTGCCCTGAGGCTTCTGGATCTGTTGTGTGCTATGTCCCACATCTGCGCATACAGAAGAGATCAGCAACCCTGGGAGAGAGGTTCAGTGCTCCGGATCCTCAGTCCGCAGCCTGGCCTACAGCCCAAGAAGCATTAGACCTACTCCTGTCTCCTTGTCCTACATTCCCCTTTTCCATGTCCTGCCTCTTACAAGTTCCTTCTCCTTTTTCTTTAACTCTTAGAGAACGATACATGCCAGTCATTTTCATTGCTTTTGTGTGAGCAGAGAGCTTTCTAGGCAGATGGAAATTTTTCCTGCTTAGCTCCAGCCATGTTATGGTGCCCTTGCTCCCCAGGAGACATGGAAGTGGTGCAAGAGGGCTTTCACACATAGTAGGATGGGGCAACTTTTGCGCAGAGCTTCACTTGAACTCAGCAGTATTTCTCTATTCGGACTGACTGCAGATCTGGGCTCATTCATGTAGAGTGCTGAAAGCTGCACTGGGGGGGGGGCGAGAGGATGGAGGTAAAACATCCCTGTTCCCATCTGAACCTGACCTCCTCCACAGTCTACTCCTGATTCTCCCCCTCGCTACTATCCTGCTTTTTCTTGCCCCCCCACATACACATAAATACTACACACACATGCACACAGAGATACGCAGCACCATGTAAATGAGGGGATAGCCTGGAGGTAACTAACTGCTCATAGAGCATTTTTTTGAGATATTGTTAGTGGTTTTCAGTGTACATATTGTAAACTCATGTTTATGTAGGAAACAAACATATATATGCATATTCCTTTTCTGTATGCTGAAAAAAGCAGATAATTTTGCGACATGGAGTTGTCAGATAGATAAAGAGCCCCAATTTAAAAATACATAAGATGATGAATAGAGTTTCAGAAATGAACCATAGTTTATCTTGTTAATTCTTCCTGTGTCTGAGTACTGATGAAAGGAACCGTGCCAGAACTCAAGGATATGATGAATAAGAAAGAGCAAAATGACAACCGAAGGCCCTGGTGACCACAAAACAAGCTACAGTTTGTCCCCCAGAGGGAGACAGTGATGGGTTGAACTTGCCATTAGAGGGAAAATTAAGTGTCCTTGGTTCCTCAGTTAGTTAATTATACACTCAAATCTTCCCAGTGTATCACATAAACCAGGCATTTTGCTTTTGAATATCTGTATACTGACTACTTGGATTGCTTATTGGTTATTTCTCTTGACAACTCAAACTTGAACATTAAATCCCATTGGCAACAACTATCTGTCAAGAGCAAAAAAATAAGATTTGTGTATTTAGTTTTCATTATAGAAGTGCTTGTAGTTGAAAAAATATGTACCTGTCAAGTTTTCGACATCTCGCTGGGGATGCAAGCAATGCTGTTGTGATTTCAAAACCTGGCTGACAAATTCACGTTCCAGTAGTAAAGACAAATCAAGGTTTCTTTCCTTTTTTCTTTTTTTTCTTTTTGCTTTTTTCACCACTTTGACAGTCATACATAACAATTTGAGACCTAAGTGGCACTTTGATGCACTATTCCATTATTAAGTGGTATAGTCACTATAGAATAGATGACGGGCCTGTACTCAAGGCATTGTGAATTAAACAGCTTTCAACAATGGGGGAAATTGAATGGCCTACAGAATTCTGAAACATAAAAAAATAATGATTAAAAATGTGTTTCAGAATCAGCAAGGCATATAATTTAAAATAATGTCAGGTACTGAAATTCAAACTACAGAAAACAAAGTATATTTTAGAAGAATCTTTAAAGTTAAGAGGAAACATTAAATAATTAGCAAACATCACTAAACCCACAATTACTAATTTAAATATGACTCCTTGATGAAATTAGCATGACATAAAAAATCTTACCATATTTTAAGATATGGGGACATAAAGGCTATTTTATGTGACAGCACTTTGATTTTATATTAATTGACCAGTTTTGTACTAGCATCTCCTTGTTACTAAAGGTAGAGTTTTCAACTAAAGTAACATTGACTTAAAGTACTTAAATTAATTCTTTTGTCAATAACACTACAGCTAATCAATACACCTGGAATGAAACAACAGTTTTTGGCCAGAAGGCACGTTAATCCCTGGTCTCTTTTTGTTACAATTCATTAATCATTCAGCCACTCCCAATAAAATGATCTCCCTATTTGAAGCAGAAAGTTTGATACACTAAACAGCCCATGATGGCAAACAGAATAAGGAGAACCAAAGAAGGGTTTCCAAAATTACATTTTAATTGAGAAAATAAAAATTTTAAAGCTACATTGATAACAATTCATGCTATATTTTTAGTTAATAAAATGTAAGTAGATATTTTTTCCTATTAAGATAAAAAACAAAAATGTAATACTTGTTATACCCCAGAGCATAATTGGTCATATATTATCTTTTGTTTTTAAGATTATTAAAGGCTAAGAAATTACTTTTCAAACATTGATCCAGTGAGATTACTGGGGAAAAAAGACACCAAGCAATGAAAATTCTATTAATCCACAAAGTTCTAAAATATTTGCTACAATACTTATCTCTCTGCACTTCTGACAACTATATCAAACTGATCTTTATCTCAGAATAGGATGTGGATTATAATTTCAGTGCTTAGTACTCCAAATCTTTTTTTCCTTATTCTGCACTAGAAAGACAAAATTGAATTATTCCTTTATCCTTTTCAACTAGTAATCCTACAAAGCATGTAAAGCCACATTAAGAATATAGTGTACTTTATAAGATGGCATAGGGTATGGCTTATACCTGCAGTCAAGCAAAATAAAAATAAAATAAATGTTCTGATTTGGATGTGATATGTTAAAAGATAAAGCTGATTTGGGGGTGTTACTAAAAAAGATTTCATCAATATCCACCTTTTTCATACCGAGGCACTAAGGGAGCAAAAAGAATGTAATTACAAGAAATAAAATAAGGATTTTCTTAGTTACAGTTCCTGGTCCTTCCCTGATTGCAGTAAATTATAAATTATGCAGTCAATGTAGGCCAACAAAAGAAGACATCTTCAAATCTCAGTCAAAGGTAATTACTTAAGTCGGCTGAATGTTCCCTTTTCATAGAGTGTGATCTCTCTTTGACAGCTCACACTGACAGATGACCTTCTCAGCAACGTTCTTATCCTTCGGATCATGAGCAGTATGCCTCTCTCCCTGAATATCTCTATATATTTGTGACACTAAGCTTTCAAATACAGCTATTGACAAATCAGAACATCAGTCTAAGTGCTGGTCTTCCTATCACTCACAATAAAGTAGCTATCACTTGTGGTGTTGTAGAGCAAGCACATCTCTGAAAAATGAGTTCTCACCAAGTGCTAATTTGACACAGCTCGCTTGCCTTCCCATAATTGCTCTGTCATTGTCAGTTGGCAGTTCGGGCTTATTCCTGGAAGCTGTGCCGTACAATTGGATACAATTACTCCCATTTACCACCACTATTATGCCACTGATGTTGCCCAGTCCGCATATTGACATGCCTCATTAAACCTGGATGCAGGCCATTAATGAACATTGTTAGCATTTCTCTTAAACTTTTTGCCTCTAATAAACAGTCAGTGTTCCATGAAGGAGCACTGCCATCCTTGTGATATGATATTTATTATCTTATGGGGGAAGGGGACTCTGCAAATGGAAACTATCCAGATGCTGTGAGAGAGATATATGGTTAGATCAGTAGAGAATAGCCCTGATCAGTAGGACCTTTTCCATCAGAGGCATCCTACCATTAACCAAGTGACCTCTTCTATCCAAAAGAAGACAGGAAGGATAAACACGATAACCTCAGTGTGGTCCAATTGCGGCAGGTTTCTCAAGGTTGCCCCAGCTTCAGCAGCTCTCCTTAACCCTCTCCTACCCCCAGGTGGTGCTGTGTGACACAGTAAAGAGGATTTTGCCCTGGGTCCTCAATCCATTATGTCCAGCTACTTCAACGTGCATTTTTATTCAGAGATAATTATGTGTTGATCAGAGAAGTCAGCGGCTGTCACCCATATGGCAGGCACACCTGCAGTGTGACATAGGTGGTAACGATGGCATGCTCTTGAGCTGTCATGACAGGGACAGGGACTTTATTATGTGTATGTCACCATTTCTCTTAGGGAAATTATCCTTTTCCGCACAATGACAATAATGAACCTTACAACACTTTCATAAACCTTTTCTTGACCTTCATTAAAACTCTACTTAGCAAATTCAGTGCTTTATGAACTAAATGCAAACTTCCCAAGAAAATATGAGAAAGAGAGCTTTTGGAGTTTCTTTTTATAGCTTTTTGCCATGTGGCCTGTCCTGACAAACAGTCAACAACCCTGTAGAGTGCGTCCCACACACATACAGAGTATGATCACTACATGCAAAAGGACTAGCTTTTAAGTGCTAGAAATTTGGCCAGTTTTTAGAGAACTACACACTGAAAACCAGGTTTCCAGGAGAAACTTTGCATCTATGACAGCTAAGGGTAACTCTTCTGTCCGATATTATATCCAGAGAAATATATTTCCTCTCTTTATAGTTTTCTTCACTTCATTCTTTACATACTTCCTTCTGCTGTTTGGTTCATGGCACAACAGAAAGTCTCTGCGGAACAGAAACTAAAGAACTGACAGTACGGCATTTTGTATCCAGAGACAAGGAAGCAGAAAGAAAGGGAAGACAACTTGTGCTATTTCTCTCAGACATCTTCAAAAGCCATATCTAAGTATCAAAAGGGGAAACTGAAAAACTCTCATAACAACTTTAAAACTTCTATAACTCAGTTTCTTTTTTTTCAGTGTGGGCCATTCTAATTACAGTGTTCTGAGTTAAAAATTAAAGATCGAGACATTAGAAAAATGTAAAGCAAATCGATGTTGTCAAGTGTCTTTTTAACAGCTAGCTACTCTTTGCTAAACCTTCAAAAGTTTGCATATGCAGTTTACATTGACATTCTTCACCTTTGGGTTCGTGTGTGAGTGTATGTGTGTAATACAGCTACTTACTATGGTTGTGCTTAACATTTCTTCCATTTTGAGATATACAAAACTACTTTCAGCAGCATCATTTCAATAGCAATAGAATACTTCAGAGCAGAAGTTATTTCTTACATGTGAATGCTGTCTATCTATCTAGAGAGAATTGAGAGACCTGGGGAATCTGGCTTACAATTTACATTTTAACTTTAAATGGCTTTAGCAAAAGTAGCTAGCAGAAAAATTGTGAAATTTGGGGCAGTTACAAACTTACGAACTTTCTTAGTCTCTTTTAGATGTAAATATTGTACTGTTGAAAGTGCTTGTGGGACATATAAATGAATTCTGGAATAACATGCCCTTCGGTTCAGCTGTGGTCTAAATAATCATATTGAATGCAGAAGGGCACCAAAAATATCTGGAAGATTTAACTGGATAAGCCTATTTGTGTTATGTGGTAGTTTACTGTAGCATTCATGTAGATTTGAATAATTTTCACCACAATGACCTCAAATTACTTTGAAAAAATATCAAGACTCTTCAGGCATTTGAGGTTCTTGGCTATATTTCTAATGAATTATACTTTTTTAATCGATTAACCACCACAATTACAAATAATACGATTATAATGTTACATTTACAAGCTGAAACTTACAATAACTCATCAGCCACTAAGGTACTGCTTCCTGTTGATACCTTGGTCAATATTGTAAGAGGCTGTAGAAGTATTGCATTCCCACTGGAGACAAGCAAACAAGTGGAGTGTCATAGACAACTGAAAATTCATCAAAATGTAGGTCATCCAAAAATAATTGCTAAATTGAATCTGTTGTGGATATTGAAGGTAATTGTTTTGGGAAACAAAAAAGGATTTTTAAATAAGAGTGGCCAAATCTCTGTTTACATCCAAAAAATAGCATCACAGATAGCCCACTGCTATCTACCAGTGGACTGGCATGTATTATACTGCCCAAGATAGCTACATAATTGCCCAATGGATAAATACAGACTCTCTGATCTTTCATTCAAATACTAACCCAACCCCACCCTATATAATTCATGAGAACTAATCAGATTGCAGAACAGAATAATTCAGTTGCTGAAGGTATGATTTTCACATCAGGTTAAGGTTGTACATATAGCTTCTTGAGTACCTTATATGTGGATGCAGTATAAAAAAATAGGGAGGCAGTATTATTTATTTGATAACACATTTTTTTCTAAGTTTTTTGAGATGGGAATAGATTATTTGCTATTGGGAAGGTGAAGGATTCTGACCTGTGATGATATAATTCTTCCTGTTCTGAATCTGATCACTGTCTTTCAGTTTATGTTAAGAAAAGAAGCTCTACCTAAGGTGAGGTAAGGTACCAAAAAAGAATGAAACTATTTGTATTTTTCTTCTCTTCTTACCTAAATAGGAACGTATGGCATCACAAGAGCCATCTGGGTCACTGGGTCCCATCCCACATATAGCAGACCATGACACAGAAAATAATCCAGTAGAGTCCTTCTACTTTCACTTTTCCTGTGAGCCACACAACACCGGTCTATCTCCTGAGCAGATATAAGCTGGCTAGTGCAAAAACAATCCAGAAACCTCTGAACTTCAAAGTTTCAAAAGAAAATAGGAGGAGTAACCAGATAAATCCTCATTCCTTTGGACTCCTGCAGTGGTAAGGAGATGGTTTTGTAGTCCTAGGTAGTAAATCCATGTGAGAAACTCCTGGATAACCATTATGATATATATTTTTTCTATGGCAGTACCAGGATAGCTTCATCTGAATAGCTGATGACATTTTATACTCATCAACTTCCATATATCCATGCACTATGTTGCAGAAATTGCTGATGACCAGCTTCAGAAGAAAAATAAAAGGAAAAGGAAAGGAGTCAATGATTCATTGCCGAGGCTTTCTTATATTGTTGCCCAATGCTGGTAAAAATTTTCATAGAAGAAAAGGAAGGAATACTGACAATGCTGTCATTGTATTTATGGAGACTTCCATGCAGTTCCTGTACTTAGAATTTCATTTGAAATCAGTGGCAGCTCCAAACAGCATAACCTTGCAGAAATAAGTGATGTAGAGGTTAAGAATGCTTATTGGAAATATAGCCTACTAACTCATACTGATTGATCTTGTATAACATGAAATAACATGAAAGAAATAATATGAAAGAAACTCAATGCAATAACATGAAAGAAACTCTATAACTCTTGTCTTCTGCTACCAGGGAGAGCAGGCTACCCTAGGTTGTTCTGCTATTGAACTATCTTCAACACAAAGCAACATTAGAAATAAAAAACATCAGGGAACACATGCACCTTCATCCAGATTCTCTCTGCTGTTTGTTCTGCCCTTGTAGCCTCCTATTTCTTTTCCAGCTAAAGCCTACTCAGGGACAGGGGTTTCAGTCTCCCAAACAGTGTGTTACCCACTTCATTAGGAACTTCTAAATCAGACAGCGGGAAGACCTCAGGGAAAACACACCAGCTAGTTACCACAGCAAAAGGAAAAGAAGTGCTCTCAGAAGTATCCTTGAATAACAAATGCGGTGACAGCTAGACTCCTAGATTTTAAAAGCCAATATAGTGACACAATAGATGTTGAAGTCTATTAGTGGGGCTTCAGCTCCTGACACACCAGCTGCTATGAGGAGGATACCAGGGTGGACCACCAACAATGGCTCGGGGAACTAATGGAATTGCAATAGAGCAAGCTTGTGATTAGAAGGAGCAGAACAGAGAGTTCTGTGTATTTGTGTAAGTCCCACTATACATATCCTCTTTCTATTTATCCTGCTCTTTCAGATCTAGCACAAATTTATTCCTAAAACAAGAAAAAAAAGTCTACCAGAACAAGAAGCTCTACAGCATGTGCTTTCCTCCCTTGACAAAATGAACACATGGCAGACATAAGTCATGTTTTAGGGCCTCACGAGGTGGTTGAATTCTGTGTTGATGACCATAGCCTAAGATTTGGAATGGGATGGGATGGGATGGATTGGAATGGAATTGGGCAAGGCAGGGCAAGGCAGGGCAGGACAGGGCAGGGCAAGATGGACAGGATAGGATAGGATAGGGTAGAGGCTTATATAAAGGGATTTGGGGAAACCAGTGGGAGTGGTTTTGAAGAAGTTGGAAAGGAATTAACATTACTGATGAAGGAAAAAAATGGCTAAAATAAAGATTTTCAGCATGTGTGAAGAGAGCTTCTAAACAAAAAATGGTCTGCCTTCACACTGGAAGAGGTAGCCGTCAGGTAATGGGTGATCAGGCAAGGATATGTATCCAGAAATGGGCCAGACTGAGGGCACCTAGTAATAGAGAGAAAAGATTTGGGATTCAGACAGAGTGCACTGACAACTGTTAAGAAGAGATCACTCAGATGACCTAGCTGTGTTTTGGTAAAAAGAACGAATATATGAGAAAAA
This sequence comes from Dromaius novaehollandiae, assembly GCF_036370855.1. NCBI lineage: Eukaryota > Metazoa > Chordata > Aves > Casuariiformes > Dromaiidae > Dromaius > Dromaius novaehollandiae. Next base: position 24,941,295 of record NC_088098.1, read on the forward strand.
GGAAATGCAGTTATGAGCAAGAATATGGACTGGGTGATAGCCACTTGTGAATAGGACTGCATGCAATTTGTGAAAGGAAGAGGAGGAAGAGAAAGAGGCAGTGAAAGATTTAAAAAAAAAAAGGCTTTTGGGGCGTTTAAATTGGCTTCTCTTTCTTCCATTCTGAAGGGGGGAAACTGATGGAAGACAACCATTTTCTTCTCTCTGCTCCATCATCCCACTGCAGAACATTTCCCCGTGTCCCCAGATATTATGGTAATGAGCATACTATAAAAACAGAAATAGATAGATCAACAACTATTGTCCCAGATTTTGGATTTGAAATCTAAACAGCATTCAGGAGAACTGTGGCATATTAGGAAATGTGTGCAATTCTAACACTTAGATGGGGCACCATCTGCCATTCTTCAGATAGGCTTGACTTCAGAATTTCTGTGTGTCTTTACTTACTACTGTGTCAGAGTAACATGTGGCAGTACAGAAAGTAGATATTTTGCAGTTATAACAGTATCAAGCAAGAAAATTAAATATGCATGTTCATTGTTTTCTACGAGTAGTAGCAAACAGTATCTGTCAATCTTTACTCACCTTTTAAAACTTCAGGTGGCAAATAGTTGGCCCACAAAATGTGTGGATGAATGTTCCTTTATGCAGAGAAATATTTCCACAAAGAAATGAAGCTTTTTGTTCTGGCTTTCATGCCAGATTCCACGTTGCTCAAAGTTAGTGATCCATGACACAGTCATTTAGAAACCCAGGGCTAATATTTGTGTTGTATGAATAATATTTGTATATTAGGATATTAGTGTGTATGTACTGTACATTTGTATATTGTAAATGCATTGGTGCTTTTGGCATGTGGGATCATTTGATCAATTTCTTCTAACACAGAGTAGGTACCTATTGTATAAGTAACCTGATGCCACCAGGAGGACCAAACCTGCAGGAACTGGCCTGTGTGCTCGAATTCACAGCATCCCACTGTAAGCACAGGCACCTATGATCATTCTGTCGAAGAATCAAACAGATCTCACTGTTCCCCAAAAGATGAAGGAAGTGTAAAAGCATTATGCCCAAAAGTCCTTAAAGTAAAATTTGGGGACAGATCACATTTCCAGCTGCATCCCTTTTGAAACTTTTCTTATGCAGCAGTATCTTTATAGTCTTGGTACAGTTTTTAGCTGTTCAGTAGCTATGGATGTAGTTTATGGCACTGATAGCAAAACCTGAGGGCCTTGATTTTTGAAATGTCAGAACTTCCTGGAAAAAAAACACATCAAGATTTTTTTAATACAGAAAAACTACTACTTTTTTCCCTAGGTGTCCTTCTTAGAAACAGTGGAACAGTTTTAGTGAAGACATATTGGGGGAAATATAAGAGGGAAAGTTTCTGCCTAAATTGTTAAGCTTGGTAAACTCATCAATTGTTTCAAAAGTTTATAAGAAAGGTTAACGTGTTTAAAATTAGACACTTCAATAAGTCTTTTATTAACCTTTAGCTTTAATATGACATGGCCAAAATATACTGTGACAGCCATATGAAGAAACTACTTTTTAACTGTGAAAAATTTGGTCAAATAATAGCATTAGGAGTTGATTAAGGTCCTAATTTTGCAATTCCTTACTGACAAGTATAAGTCATTCTCATGGCACTAGACTTTGTGGCACAAATCTCATGGCAATCACGGGAATATGAGCTACAGACAAAATGGACCAGATCCTTAGCCAGTACAAACTGGTAGAGCAGTTGGGGTTTGGATGGGCTGATTAGTGAAACCACAAAGTGAAAATACAAAAGACTTGAGCAAGCTTCCCAGTGTGATTCTCTGCAGTACTGCTTCATTGGAGGCATGTCTTCACCATGAAATGGAGCCATGTTTATGGATGCCTCAGTTAAGAGGGATTTAGATGGAAGGTGCATATGAGGATGTGCAATATTGTACTGATTTCCAGCTTCAGGCTGGATGCAAGCTGCCAGGATTTATGTGACTGTAGTCATCCTACATCTAGCCCTCAGATGGCTCACACCTGGCCAGTATGAACATCTCTGCCCCACACTTCCACAGTGACTTTGAGGTTAACATAGGGGAGTTAGCAGGTCTGTGCACCCCAGAAGGCTGGTAGTTCACCTGTGGATGAAGCTCATTGCGGTTTCAGTGCTGCAGGGGGTGAAACAAAGCTAGCCGGACTCAAAGTGAATCTTTCTGTTTTCTTATATAGTCAAAAGAAATCCCTAAATAATTTAGTTTTAGTGGCACATCAATCTGATCTCTCTGATGCTTTATTACATTGAATTATTTTACCAAATATTTTTCATATATATTTTTATATGTATGTATATAGCATTAGAAGTCTGGCATGGTAATGTATTTTATAAATTGTTTCATTTAGAGTTTAACTTATTCATGTATTTACTTTTGCACAGAATTTAGGAACTTCTTTAACAAGCCTATAACTATATAGCAATAGTGAGTTGTTCTGCAATGAAATTACTGTAAACACAGTCAATACATATTTAAACATCCAATCTAAAAAAAATGGACTTATGCATTTGTAGTCCCAAGGAAAATATTTTTAGAAAAAGTTAGTAATATTACTCTATTATTTCTTATATATGTTCTGTCATACTTCAGTAACACTCTGGATACCTTACAAATTAAATGACCTCTGCTGAAGGAAAAAAAAAAAAAAAAAAAAAAAAGAAAACCCAACAAATGGAGAGACTTGGAGCCTGAAGCCATGAGATGTTCATCAGAAGAGTTTGAGTCAACAGCTTCTTATTTAACTTTCAGGAGCAGAGTGTCCTCCTAGGTGTACGTACCCTGCTGATCTTAAACAGAGGCCCTATTCATGACCAAAATAACTGCACAGTGCAGTGGAGTTTCTGTTGTATTTGGATTTCAAGAGAGGAATGCTGCTATCTGATAATAAATACAACAGAACTTCTTTGTTTCTGCAGAGACTGCAAATTATGAAGGGCTCTGTTACTGATCTGCACAGTCTTATTGTTTAGAGACCTAAAACGCACATTGACTAGTCTTTAATGGCTTCTGTATTTACTTTTCCCTGCAGAGATTCATTTAATTGGCAATGTTCAAGACATTTGTGCCTGATGTTGCATAATTTTTGTTTTCCTGAAACACACCGTGCTGCTCATTTTTGTGAAACAAGTGCTCGTTGTCTGAGGCCATAAATTACTTGAACAAAACTTTGCTTTATGACATCAGCCCAAATGGTTTACTCAGACAGTACATGAAAATGGCAACTTGGGCTTTGTGTTATTCTAACAGCTCCAAGCTTTTTCAGAAAGAAGAATTTTATGATATATTACAGAAAAAAATTAGTCAGTAAAACTTAGGCCTGCAGATAAACCAGTGATTTCGGCAAATGACTCAATGATGCTAATAAAGACATACTTTCCAGTCTTTGCATGGATGATAAGCAAACAGTATGGATAAGGCTCTCCATCTAACTTCAGTGGTGTGATTAGACTTCCAAAAGATAAGCATCTTCTGCCTCTTTAGATGGCAATTTGATATCTCTCCCCAATCCCCTGGACTCCAGCTACCTCTTCAGAAAGCCGTGGAATTCCTATCAGACTTTTGCCATACCTGTCAGCTACATGCAGATGTTACAAATACGTAATATCTATCTAGATACCCACCTACATGTGAGCTAGTCACCCAAGCATCCATTCACAATCAGTGGAAAGAAACATGTACTTTCAGGCTATAATCAATTGTCTTGTTATAGATGCTTAATCTAGGACAGAAAAACAGCACTGTAAAAGAACTTTTTACTTTCCATTGACTCTTAGAGGGATTTAGATGAGCTGTTCTGATGATATCAACAACTGGACAGATGAGTCGCACACTGCATTTCTAATACTCTCCTGAAAGGTATTACTGAAACTGAGAAGACCTGCACCATAGCCATCTGTCTTGTTTCTAAAAGTCTCTGTGTTTGTTAGGTTGTGCCCCCTCTCACGTTGCCAAAGTGGTGGGGATAATACTAATTTCAAGCCTAACCTCTGTGCTGTTATAATCAGATTGTTTTATAAACTTTAATTTGATAACTATCACCTCACTTCTCTGACATAGATAACTACATATAAATAATTATTCCTATTTTGCTGCTAATCACTCACTGCAAGGGGATACAATGCATCCCATCAATTTGTGAAAATGTGACAATTTAGTGATACCTGCCTATGTATCTAGTGTTTTTTTGATGCATATGTCTGTAACAGGAAGAGAAAGAGTTTTCTTCCTGCCTGGACTACCAAGTGCTGCTGCTACTATTTTATAATTTATAAAACTTACTTCAAATGAAGGTTTCATACCTCTATCCTAGTAAGCAGGCAATGACCAGTGCTCTCATTTTACAAACCAGATAACTGAGATGTCAGACAAGTCTCAGAGCTTGGAATAGCTCCTAAATTTCTCATATGAGAGACTGAAATGTAAACCACTTTTTATGCTGCTTTTGAGAAACAACTGCCAATTATGTGTTTGACCAAGCTGTCTTTAAGTACTGTTTCAAACATTCCCCTTGTGGGGCAGAAATTTCAGCACCTCATTGCTATCTTCTGAACAGCTGCAAACCACAACATAAATGTAAATTGCTTCCTTCTCTAGAGATCCGTCTGCCTAATGGATAATAGTTCATGTTTGCTACTTCTCTGATTCTAGTGGTCAAAATCTACACTATGGATTGGAAGATCTTATCTTCATATCCCAACAACAAGCCAAGCAGAAGAAATAAAGTGTGCTCTAATTAGACCATATCATAATCTGTACACATAAAGAGTTTGAACAAAGGTTTCATGATAGGTCTGGTTCTGGTATGTCATAGGTTTTGCATGTTTGGTTTTAATGCCATTTTAATCTTGTTTTGGTATTTATTTATGTGTTGATGTGAGGCTTTTACTCAAGATATTCCTTCAGCCTGTATAAACTATCGTGAAGTTCTATCATTACCACCCTGAACCCTCACACCTATTCCTCAATTTACTGCATACGTTTGTTCAGTCTTTTGTTAAATTATTAAGTGGCTCAGGTTAAGGCTTGTGTTTCTTTCTATAAGTTTCACAGCACTTACTTAGAACATCAAAACTGCAAAACACCAGAAGCTTGCCCATATAAGTAATATATCATGCATTTTTTTTTGTATTAAAGTACATGGCAATGATCTCAATTTTCCAATATAATATTGACACTAGGCATTACAGATGGTATGCTCTCATAGTACTCAGTTCCCTTTGGTTCTTTTTTTCCATTTGGATTTTTCAGTCCTAACTTTATTGTAACACTAAGAATGGGCAATGCTGCACCTGAGAGCTAGAGCTACATTATTTTAATAATACAGTTAAGTATTTTTTCATGCAATCAGCACAAGCCAAATAGGAATTCTCTCTTTGTGAAGCAGTTAGAAGAACAGAGGTTGTTGCTGTAGGTGGAGTTTTTGGACTTTCCTGTAATATAGGTATGAAATATTAATATTAGTAATAATGCTGCCAAACTGAAATATAAAGAAAAATACCTTCCTTCTCTGTGAATTGCTTTCATTAAAACACATGCTGAACATGATCTTCACATGCCTCTCACAAATACCCTGCCATTCCTAAAAGGTTTCAGGTTGCCGGGTGCCAGGTTTAGGGCACTTCATGCCAGAGAGAGTTTTAAACTGAAGCCTTATAGAGAGTGATTAGTTAACATCTTTTTAATGATGAATTAATGAACAGTAAAAGCATTGTAATTCCAATATGTACAGAATGTTGTGTTTAAAGGCACAGGTTCAGTGAGAGCCGTTCTGTGACCTTTGTGGTGCCAGTAAAGGTTGGGTTCAGCACAGTCAACGTCCAATCAGTCTTTCAAGGTTAACTACACATGCCAGGCTGGGAAATGAAACAATTACTAACAAATTTTATAGGTATATTCTGTCAAATTTAAAAGGCAATCAGAAGTCTAAATGAAAATTATGCCTGAGGAAAGCATTAAAAAAAAAAAAAAGAAAGAAAGAAATGAGGAAAGGCTTTTTTTTTCTTCCTTCAGATTTCAGTCTGAACTAGGCAATGAAAATATTGGTGGAACTAAAAAAGGCATATGGGGGACACCCCATGCTATTGGAGGGAAAAACCCACAACGGAGAGGGCAAGAGTGTTCAGGAAGGATGACATCAGTAATCATCTGGGCTACACTGGCACAGTGAGTGTGAATGATTCATTATATTGTAATTAACTTTTAATTAACTTTACTCTGCTTTACTTATTTTAGAAAATTAAATAAACTTCATTTTATGGCACCCGCTAAACCAGTGAGCAGAAGCTAGAGTTCTGCTCTAATTAAAATAAGCAATCTGGCAAAACTGTGTGTAATGCATAATGAAGAAATGTTTCTTTACAACTGGAGCCATTTCTTACATTTTGTAAAGCTCTGAAAGATATTATCCCATTAGCTGCAATACACTGAAGTCTGACAAAATATTTTTTCATAGTCTTGCATTTTTCAGAAAAAGCAGAATGATTTTTTCTTAAATTAATAAATGATTTCTGAAATCATGAGGTCCATTCATGTTTCCTTCTGCTCTTCTCTGTGCAATTGTAGCCACCCTCAAAGAAACCATAACAACCAGAACAGGAAGCTGAAAAGAGCATATGTAAAGTTGCTGCTTAAAAGATTTGGGTAGAGAGTAAAAAATCTGAAATTGCTGTTAACAGACTAAGGAAAATTATATTTCTGCCTGTTTGTGGGCTGATTCTCAAATGAAGAATTTCATTCAGTGTATCCTTTGAGATCTTCCAAACCTGTGTTTTTCTAGTTGGTAGCAAATTGAGCCAGATTCTTGTTTGAAATCTTGTCACATGGTGTCACTGGAATTTTTGCCACTGACTTCAGCTTTAGGGGGGCAGGGATGCAAGTTATTAAAACAGGTTGAAACATGATATTTTCCTGCTTAAAATAATCTAATTAATTAAAAATTAAGTTTGTTTCACTGAACTTATGCAGTTTTGAAAATGTCATTGAATGACTGAATACAGGATGAAGCTTCCAAAGAGAAGCTGAGACTAGTCTGTAGTCTGAATCAGGGAGATTAGCCTTCAGCTTTGCATTTCCAAAAAGAGATCTCCATCTTCAAGCTGTTGGCTGGTATGTCTTTGGCTTGTGAATATTTTTGAAAACCCCCTTTCTTTCTCAAAAACCTCAAATAAATAAAAATAAAAATAAACTCTCAGTAAAAAGACAGTTCTTGTTTTCCAGCCAGCTCTACCAGCTACACGTCTACAGAGAATCCTCTGAGTTAATCTTGCCATATGCTAAGAAAAGGGCTAGCAACCTAAGTATGACTTTCTTCACTCCACTGTATGTTTTGCAAATGATGATGAGAGAAAGCCCCCTCCTTTCCTTTCTAATTATCCTACTCGACCAGTTAGTAGGACTCTTTTTTGCTCCAGTTACTTATGATAACTCAGCAATGTGGTATGCCAGGATTCCTACTGTCTTCTTCTCATCAGGGTGCTGTACTGGTCCCCTCTACAGGAAAATTAGATGAAACGGGATAGCCTGTTTTATATGGCTGGGCAAAGTAAATAACCTTCTGATCTCAAACCCAACTAAGATGGAGGTAGAAGGATTATATGGGAAGAACAGATGACTAAAAGGCAACTTGATAAAGGCTGGGAAGAAAATGGTGTCCTAAATAGGCAAAAGGAACAGGAGAAAAACACATATTTCTGAGGAGTGGGAGCTGATCCAAAAAAGGAGAAGTGGCTGGCCAAATTGAAGGTAGAAACCAAATATGGGAGAAAGAGAAGTTCTTGCTGGTAGGGAAGTCCCTGGCTTCCATTTCATTTGCAAGGGAAAAGACAGCAATGATACTTAAAGGAAAAGGTGTAAGTCACTGGTGACCTGCTGCTCATTTTCTCTTCAACTTCACAACTACTCAAAGAAGGGAAAATCACAGATTTTAATAAGTGAAAGAAAAAAGTTCAGTCTGCATCTGTATTACTACTGTTCAGTTAGTTATGACACTTTCAATAAAATAATAAAGAAAATACACTTAAATAACATGCTTTTTATTTCAGATTTCAAAAATTCATACAAACTGTTATCTCTTTCTACATTATTATCCATATATTCCTTCTTCTCCCTAGGGATGTCAGGCTTGAATTTCTGTTTATCAGCTCTGCATTTCTCTGTATTACTCTGATGTATAGATTAACCTGTCAGACCTAACCCAGAGGCCTTGACCTCTACTCTTCCTTAAGTCCCTATTCAGGATTTTCTTCTGCTATGGCACCTACACAGAATCACTGGTGGAGAGGTTGTGGTGCAGTTAGGGAGAGCTAATTTTAATTAATTAATCAATTAATTAATGCTTTGGAACATTCAAGTTCTGTAACGGCTCCCTAAGTAACCTCATTATCTTATTTTCATTACCCTCCTCTTCTCTATTCCCTCCTTTCTTTTTGTGTCAGATTTGCTTGTTGCATCTTGTTTTAAATTAGATTCTTCAGGGCAGGGACACTGTCAGTCCTGGTTTATACAGTAGCAGGCATGTTTGGGCCTCATCCTGACTGGAGCTTTTGGACACAACTGTAATTAATTATCATTTGCAGCTGAGCCATAGTGATGTTAAATGCCTTGTTCAAGGTGTCAAAGCAAGTCAGCGGCACAGTTACAAATGAAACCCAGATGGCATCTTTCTCTGTTCTAACCCCTAGACCACTGCTTGTACTTTGAGACTGTTGCACTGAAATAGATGTTCAAAGATATTATCAAATTATCCCAAGAATAAGGCAGGTATTTTTGATTTCCCCAAGCTTGTCAAAGAAAATTCCTCAAATACCTTTTATGTTAAAATACAGACTTTTTTTAAATCTACAATTTCAGAAGTCTCTGGATGCTGTAAAATGACTTCTTGCCTATTCTCACTAAAATTTCTTCACTTCATTCTCTCCAAACAAATTTAAGTATAGAGTGGGGATGCGAAAGATTTAGGAGACTGAGGAGAATGTAATATAATGACTGGGTCCTGAAGAGAGGACTAGCAGTTCTAAGGGTAGGTATATTGTGCTATAGGGATATCATAGATGAGTGTGGTTGCTCTTAGATACATCTTTGCAACATTTGAGACTATAACAACTCATGCAGGATGTGTCTAATTTAGAATTGATTCTTACATGTTAGTAGTCTAGTTCTTCAAACCCTTAAAAAGCTTAAAACTATGCAAGCTGATAAATATTCAGAAAAAGAATATAAAATCTCCATTCTTCAGCTGTGAATTCAGTGTAAGAGAAGTAGCTGAATCAATTAGAAGTCTAGTCTTTCAAAGATTATGGTTTATTGACTGGCATGATCAGACCTTCTATCACTGCTACTGTCAATAACAAGCTTGAGATTAGTGACATTGCTATAGTGTTCTTACTAATTAGTTGACAAGAGACATGCTTGCCACAGGCTTATCAGTAAATAAGAATAGACATGAAAATGAACGTTGCATACGTGCATCTGCATAAGTGTCATGTAGCGTGGCAGATGGGGCAGAGAAGTTTCCAGGTCAAACTAGTTCTGAGATATAAATATTATTTAAAAAATGCTTTCAATCCATTTTTCAGGAAAATTGTGTGATATGCCTAAGTATCAGTAGATCTTAAATCATAAAATAACAAAGAACCCATCCAAATAGAAAATATCAAACAAACGCTTATATACACCAGTCTGAGTCACGTGAACAGAATGAACTGTGAAACTAAATTTCAGATCCAGAAATGATGTTGAACGCCTACAATGGCACAGAAACAAACATGTATGTTCAAATTTGCAGTTTAAAAAAAGGTCTGTTCAGCAATCTGGAGATATCTGAACTCACCAAGTACCAGGACCAGGTTTTTGGCCTCAGAATTCCCCAGATACCAGTGCTCCTCCCCTGTGTGCATGCCCAGAATCACTCTGCCCTGCACAGTAGCAGCATGCATGCCTCTTCACTAAGTATTGCCCTGCCTTATTCAGTGTAATATGTTCTGATACTGGCATACCTGGAAGTTAGATATCCAAGGTATTTAAGATAGATATCTAAGGGTGTGTCTACCCAAGTGTTTTAGTTCAAATCAGAAGCACACTTCTGAAGAGAATCTCCCAATTATCCCCTCTCCATGCACTTTGGTTTGCACAATGGAGTGGTTTGGAGCACATGAATTAGATCCCTTTCAAATGAAAATAACTCAGAATACGTGCTCTAGAAGTGCACCCAGTGCACTCTAACTGCCAGTGGGCATTCAACCCATGGGACCAGACTAGATTAAGTCAGAACTAAAACTTGTAAAACACATACTTTGTGGATATCCAGTCTTGTTATCTTCTCAGCCTAAATAGATATCTGTGATAAAAAAGTGCTAGGCTTTTGGAAGGGGTTTTTTGTTTTATTTTTTTCCCCACTGTCACAACAGAAGTTATTTAAAGCTTTCCTAACATTCTCTGAGATGGCCAGGCTGCTAACAGAATTCATTCACAGGTATTTTCTTTTTCAAACACAGCTGGTAGTGGTGATGCTTCTGATGGTGATGCTATATAAATGCAGATTCCCCATCTCTTCACTTACTAGCTACTGTTGTAAGGACTATGTAAATTGACAACATTTGTTTGCATTTTAAATATAAATCTGTTTACTTTTACATGAAAATTTCTATGAAATTTCCTCTGTACCATTTTTTTCTTAATATTTTCAAATTTTAACACAGTTAACGCTCCATCACTCAGGGTAATATTGGTCTGGAAGACCACAGAGAATGGAAAAAAACTAGATAGTGTACTCCTTCCAATCCTGAGCTGGTTTCCAGAAAGTTACAAACAGTTAAATCCATCCACAGATAACAATAATTTGTTTCTAGAATTTTTTGCCTGGATTTCTTAGGAAATGGATATTATCCCATCAGATTCCATATGCCTGCACCTCTTTGTCTGCTCGTCTCTAATTCCCTAAGCTGCTGGCAATTTCAGTTTCAGCCATGCTTGAGAAAGGAGTAGAAACCTGAAAAGTACGATTTTGATACGATTGATCAAAATGGGTGGTTGGGTAGAAAAGACAGACGGAGTTTCTAGCACTGTCTTCACAGAGAAAAAAGATTTAGAGTGAGAGTCCACAGTTTTGTTAGACACCAGAAAAATCTACTCAGCACTGAAGGTTTCTCTCTCACACAGTGTCTAGTATTTGATAAGGCAAAACCTGTAGATGAAGCTTTTCTGATGGCTGATTTTCTTACTGGCAATTCTCTCCTGTGGATTCTCTGAGGTCTAATCAGACATGAGTTTATGCTGCAATCTTAGTGTAATTCAGTTAAGAATTATCAATCCACCACGAGATACAAATCCATTAGGCCTACTTACTAATTCTTGTGCTACTTTTTATGTATATTTGTCACCCTCATACTTCTTGTACTTGCTACTTTCCAGACAGCTGTTTTCTCATCTTTTTCTTTTCTAGTTGCCTTTGATTAATGATTGTATTCATTTTCCTCTCAAATAAAATTTTGCTTCAGACATATTGTCCCCACATTTATTGTGTTGCGCTGACGTTTGGAACAGGCCTAAACAGTTTGTTGCTGTTTGGCGTCTGTTTCAGCTCCCCGATTCCTGCTCCATGCTAACTAGCATGAGAAGTGCTCACAGAAATTGAAGATACATTTGCTATGTAAAGAAGCTGTACACTTTTCCTATTTTAAACCTGACTCATACTCACCTTCTACCTTTTGTATCCAGCTTTGGGTGTGCTATATATAATTTAAACCCTGATTGCAAGTAGATAGAGTCCCTCCTCCTTCGAAGTGGAAACTGCTTTTTGCATGATGGAAATTGCAACCATGAGTTAAACAGCCAAAGCCTCTGCATTGGATGGGAAATAAGACTATTGAAAATCAGCATGATGGGTTTGGAGCTAGACAAGCCAATGAAATAACTCAAGAGATGTGTTTTGGCATAAGCCATCACTCTTTCAGGGACTTAGACCTAGGTGCACAAAAGGACACTGGCACTAATTGCCTTTGTAGGTACCTAAGTCCCGGTTAAATTCCCAGATTGCTTGCTAAGGTTTGGCAGCTAAAGCTCTAACTGCTGAAGCTGTCACCCACAAATTTCTTTAGGCATGCAAGGACTTGCTGCTGAGTGTGCTTGGAAGAACATATATTCTGGCAACCCATGTTCCACTTCATTTTTAAATTAGAGTAGCTTTTCACCCAGTGTGCTGCCTACTGTGATTTCAGCACCAGTCTGAATAAAAGCTCTGGTTCCTTAACTTGGAGGCCAGTGTTTCAGCATGCAACAAAGTACTTTAAGACTTGTAATGCCTAAGAGCTGCAATATGGAACATCTGTCACCTGTGAGGATTTAACACTAAGTGCGAAACAGAAAGATGCCCAAGAGTGAGATCTGCGGCGGCATTTCGGTACTTTCCAGACTCAAAAGAGTCACTGAGTGATCCCCACAGGACCCATCTATCTGTTCTTCAGTGTCCTGTGCTTTTGCCTACATGTAGAAGTGTATTTCTGTGCATGCACTGATGGGCTATCTGGGGCTTTGATGATCATGCTCTTTAGACAGCTGGATAGTGCTCAGACATTAAGTTATAGAGCCTCACAAAACATAAGTACTCCTGTGACTTACACCTTCTACATAGTTACAGTTGACACTTCAAAAGCTTTAGTTTAAGAGATCCTTACCCTGATTCCACAAAGGGACTGAGATATGGACAAAAAATAAAACACAATGAGTTCTTGAGGCATAAAAGGTTATCACTAGTCATCACAACTACTCAGCTATGAGATTTAACAAGCTTGCAAAGTAATTCAGATTAGTTTAAACTTCAGTGAGAACTATGTCAGTGTTAATTGTAACTTTGCCTTTTGTCATTTCAGCTGCAACACCTCCATCATGTTCTACCATGGCCTTCTTCCTTCAAGTATGAAACTGCTGATGTATCCCATACCTACCTTTTATGAAGTGAATTCACAAGTTCAAGTCTGGTGCTGAATCCAGTTAGACACTAAAAAGAACAGTCACAACAGTGGGACTACTGAGGAAGAGAAAGACCAAGCAACAGCAAGGGACCAAACGTAAGCTAGCTAATGGAAAATATGATTGTGTCTGAAGTGCCGCAGAATTCCTCTGAAGTTTGAACTTAGATGCCTAAATTCTACATAAATTGAATTTAAGGTGACTATCTGATTTTTTGGATCTACATGCTTCAGCAATCTGACGCTTCTGTCACGCTTGTCCTTCATTGCCAAGGGCCCGTAACTTCCTTCTGAATAGGTGCCCTGCTCTTCCAGTACATCTGTATGCCAGCCCTCAGCCCTCTACTAGGGAATTTGACATATATCAGGTTGTAAACAGACTCAGAGCATGTCTGCAGCATTAGATCCCAAAGGGTACTTTCCTCTATTTTAAAAATCCCACTCCTGAGCTTCATGGATTTCAGACAGATATAGAGGTTCAAGCACACTGTTAGCCAGCGTCAACACTTTGTTTGAACGCTCTTAAACACAGAATTATCACTTTGAAAATCTCCCTGGCAGAAATGTGTTTATAAGCACTTTGGTATTGTAACAGTGGTAATGAGGGAGAAGGATTTGTTGGCATGTCACCTGTAATGTTGAAAGTATCTGTTGTATCTGCATAATGGACAAGGCCACACTCTTTAATCCCTTTGAAAATTTGCCTTTGGTGCCCAAGCACAATTAGCGAATCTTCTCTACCTTCCATGGCTGAGATAACAAAGTTGTCATTAGAAATAACATGGATTCCAGTAGTGACCAGTGATGCTGCCTGGCACTTCTAGATAATGCTCTCCCTTGAGAAGCCTTACCCTAGTAATTACTTTCTTCTCCCTTTCGTTCAACCTATTTGAAATCTATCACTCTCAATGAGTATTTATCTCCAAGTCAGTAAATCTGTATTAGGTAGCACTTTGTGTAATGTCTTATTGTAGTCCATTGGATAGTACTCCATCCTGTCTATGCAGACTGCATTCCCATAATTTGCTCCATGTGGACAGAACCCCTTGGATTCCGATGGCATTCCATATGAACCTAAGACTCCATCCACAAGGATAAATTGTTAGATTTAGGTTAGTAATTACAACATAGAAAGTGATTAGCTTTTTTTTTTAAGCATTGACTATATTTAATAAGCTTACTTTTAATTACTAATTGGAGTCTCCCTAAATATTCACGTATTGATGCCCTGGTATGTCTGAGTATTATGCCAAGAATCCATGTAAAATTAATTGTCCAAAATTTTCACAATCCTTCCTTTCTGCCATATATGGTTATTTTTGGTCTCTGAATGATGAATATTATTTGCAGAAGTTCGAAAAGTCCTTCAAGCAGTTCTTTACAATATTCAGGTGCAGCAGTTCTAAACATCCAGATGCATCTTACTTCATTTTGTGTAATAATTTTTAGGAAGCATAAAAATTATTACAGGGCACATTAAGAAAGACCATTATCAAAGGTGGGCAAGTCAATGAATTCCATCTTGTAGGGTCAAGTACTAGCCCTACAATTAGAGTTGCATATTTGTATTGATATTAATAAAACTGATGACTGATTTTATCATTTAAACTTATCTAGCCCCAGCCAGGACAGGGGTCTTGTTGCACTAGGTAATACAGAAATCAGACGAGGAAACGATCCTTCTAGACAGACTCAAGCTCACTACAAAAGATCACACATGACCAGTTCACAAATTTGGCAGAGATGCCATGTAGGGAAGCTTTTATAGCAGAGCAAATGCTATCTCCTTAAAAAAAAAAAAAAAAAAAAAAAAAAAAAAGCTCTTCCCCCAGTCAAGGCTGAAACTCTGGGACAATGATCAAGCGCTCAGATTTGTTGACAAGGACTGTCTTAACAGCTCATGATATAAACGGAGTTTGCTTCTGGTTTCAGACAACAAGGAGTGTGCTCCAGAAAGTTAGTCATCTTTGGTGGTGACAAATGGGGGCGGTGAAGGAATACTGCGAAATTCACAGTAAGAGATGTGCTTTCCTTCTTGCTACGGACAGCCAGCCAAAATATCATAACCCCTGCGGATCAACAACAGACAGTGCAATGACCGTCAGCATGAGGAAAAGACAAACAAGGCTGCAATGGTTTTTCATCTCTAATTGCTTAGTGCATATTGGGGAAAAGTCCATATGAGGAAGATCATCTGTCTTCCCTGCTTTGCCACAGTCCACACATGGATACAATTGTATTCACACAGCAGGTGGCAAGACTGAGCCTGTAAATATATTTAGTAAGTTACAGGCCGACATAAACTAAAACCATGTGTATTTGCTTTTAAGGCAATCAGCTTCAGTAGTGTTGTCAGCACCTCAGAGAGCCTGCCCCAGGTGTAGACGACCTTATTCTCTATAAACACATTCAGTGAAATAATTCTGGTGTTATCCATTTA
The DNA here is from genome assembly GCF_036370855.1 of Dromaius novaehollandiae. NCBI lineage: Eukaryota > Metazoa > Chordata > Aves > Casuariiformes > Dromaiidae > Dromaius > Dromaius novaehollandiae. Next base: position 24,956,741 of record NC_088098.1, read on the forward strand.
TGAGGATGTTAAGAGCTATGACACCAACCAATTGTTAGGTGATCGCTGAGGAATTTTTGGAACCTGATTGCATAGCAAGTGCTTTCAGTGGAAAATCTTGAAGCAATTTTTGTAGGATAAATTTTTGTGCCCTAAGTGAAGGTTTATTCCAGAAGAAATACATTCAGCTACAAGCAGTGAGCAAGTGCAAAGATTTTTCACAGCTTCAGATGTCAAAATAAAACCTTACTAGGACAGGCACTGACTTCTGCATGGCACAAAATGTCATACCGTAAAAACTGGAGCTGCGAACTAGCAAACTAGACCAAAATCCTGAAAAGTACTTTGGACAACGTAAAAGGCCATAGCCTTTATATGGGCTTCACTTCTACAGAAATCAGTAGATGGCAATCAGCAAAGTTCAAGTTCATGAAGGAACATTTCACTTCAGAAAGAATTTAGGCATCTACATCTGTCAGAGCATTTTTCAAAATCCCTGTCCGCAGATACAGGTTCATTAGTATCTACCAGTGCATATGCTTTTTTAGCAATTATGTGTAAGCATGTAAAGTTCTGCAATTGCAAAAGGCCCAGAGGTGCCCTTATCTTGGCAATGGTAGCTTTTGTAGCTTTTGGTAGATGCTTTGGTAGCTTTGGTAGCTTTGGTAGCTTTTCACTGATTGACCCCGTAGTCCATTTAGAAGGATATCTCCCCTCAGAAAGGGGAAACATTAACCTTCATTCTCTTTTCTACTGCAAACTTCTCTTTGTCACAGAAATACTTATTACCAATTGTCACAGATGAAACAATCTCAAGTCAAGGAATTTTACTTAATTTAATTTTGCGGCAATTAACACAAACGTTTGATTACTGACTTGGATATTGAGGAAAAAGGAAGACACAAACAATTAAACAAGCACTTAGGGAAACACCTTTCCTAGGCCTTCCCTAGGCTCAACTTCAGCCAAACACCTCTCCTCCCCCATCCCAGTTTCAACTCCCCTTGTTTTTTCCATGTGTTATGCTTGGTGAGGGAGAGCAGCAGGTAAGAGTCATGTGCATAATGGTTGCTCCTTGCTTCTCACTCATTTTCCTCTGCTGCTCCTTGCTTCTTATTCATTTTCCTCTGCTCTGGCGTGGGTCCTCCATGGGCTACAAACCCTTGGGGGCGTCCTTGTTCTAGCATGGGTCACCTGCAGCTGTAGTCCCTCAGGGGTGCCCCTGCCCCAGCGTGGGTCGTCCATGGCTGCAATCTCTTCGGTGTTGTCCCTGCCCTGGTGTGGGTCCTCCATGGGCTGCAGTTCCTCAGGGATGCCCCTGCTCTGGTGTCCTTCATGCACAGGCCACAGCCCTCTCAGAGGTAACTTCTCTGGCATGAAGTGCCTCCTTCCAAAAGTGTACCTCCAGCTGTGTCCCCAACAATGTCCCCTTCAACACATCTCCATTTCTTCCTCCCCACTGGCAGCTCCACCACTTTCTTAAATATATTTGAGCAGAGGCTCCATGTGCTCCTGCTTTGAAGTAGGTTGAAGTTTTGGCATGTGACAGGGTTCTCACACTGGTTTCAGATCAGTGATTCAGGGCGTGATCAGCACAGGACAGTTCATGGCATCCACCCACACAAGTCACCCCTGCAGCTCCCACTACTAAAACCCTGCAACTTATACCCAACATATCAATAATGAAAGAATGTATTTTGAAAGAACATTCAGGTAACTTAGAACAGAACTTGAAGAAAAGGGTAAGAAGAGACAATTGAAAAGGTAAAGGAAAACAAGACTTTAGTAAGGAGAGTTTGAGAAAGGGTCTTGAAGATCAGGATGGTTAGAGTACAGTGAAACCTAACAATGTCTTTTTTGGCAACAGTTTTGGTGGACTCTAGGGAGCAAAACCGGAACTGGACAGGATGAAGGAGGAGAGTAAAGCAGAGGACTCTAGTACAGTTAGTGAGCTTAAACAGATTCGGGAGAGGAATGGTTACAAGAAGAAAGTAAATGGGCTCAAGTTAGAGAAAAGGAAGAAGTTAAAAATAATAGGCCATAAGAGTAGGTACAAAGGCAATCAATAAATGGAAAGAGAAAGAATCTTTGGGGTAAATGATGCAACTAAAGGGGAAAAGTCAACAAAAGCAGTTTCATCTGTGATGGAGAACAAGAATTATGGAAAGACGAGAGAGCAAGTTAAGTAGTAAATGGAGAGCCAAGTGATACCTTGGAAATTCTGTTTTGCAGGAATTTTGCCATGCAAAGAAGTGGAAAGAGAAAGGAAGAGAACACATGAATGATAAATTAGTCAAAGAGGGCAAAAGGATGACTGAGATTGCAGAGAAGCTATTCAGTACCAAGGAAAATGTTGGACTAGCAGGAAGGGAGGGTGAATTTACAATGGAACTGTCAAGTCTGTCAGAAGATTTTCCCCCAAAGACGCTATGTAGCATGAAAGCAGGAAGAAAAGTAATGGTCATTGAAGATGCGGCTGGACTGAGAAACACTGTAAGAAGAGGATGCCTTTGGCAGGAGGGAGAGGAAAAGAATTACACTTAGACACAAGTGAAGCAAGAACATAAATGGCAACTACATCAGTACAAAAAGAGGAAGACCAGACAGGAAGAATGCTATGAGTTGACTACAATATGAAGTCAACAACACTACTGTATTATGTAATGGGGAGCCTTGTTAAAAGGTACACAGTCAAGCAATGGCTGTTATTAGAAATGTAGAATTGAAAAGGAAACTACAAGAGAGAAATGATTTAACCCACACCTCTAGCCCTCCTGTTTGGCAAAGGTGAGACAAATGTAACGGTCGGATTGAAAAGTTGTGTAATAGATCAGCAGAGAGAAAATAGACATAAATGAAGTTCCTTTTTGGTGAGTGGAAGACTTGAACCTCAGTCACAGCTCAAATGATGATTGTGGGAAAAGAAACATACAGCTGAGGATTCAATGGATCATCAGCATGGAAGGTGACGTTACTTAAAATTATGTTATATCAAACCATAATTCTTCATGTCCAGCCTCCTTGGGTTTATGCATTTCCTATCAGAGACGAAGGATTAAATTCTCAAGAAGGATTTTGTGCTGTGACATCTAATTTTCAAGCAATCTACCAACTAATTATATCCCCATTGACCCCCAAGCCATATTATAAGTTATGTGCCAATAGAAAGAAACTGAATCAGAAGCTAGGCAATAGCAAATGGTGAGAAGAGTAGTGGAGCTGAAGGGATTTTCCCTTTCAGAAAGGTGTCTGTTTGCTCACAAAATTCTTGGCTGTGAACAGTTTCCTGCAGTGAAGTACTTGAATAGTATCATTTCTTTTTCACAAAGAGATAAAAGAATAAAAACAAAATACAAGGGCCCAGACTAATTTCACACAGTGATGAAAGCACTCAGCTAAGTGATCATACTCAAAACTTCATTCCATCTTAGCCTACATTCTTCATGAAAGCTCTAAAGACAAGGCTCTCTGCAAGTCAGAAGTTCACATATCGCACTACCACTTACAGTTGCTGTTCTGCTTAAAATATTGGTAGGAGGAGGAGACGGGGACAGGAGGGCAGAACTAAGAGAGAATATTAAGAAACCTATATAGTCCCTTGGTTAGGGCAGTCTTCTGCTGGAGGAAAGACCTGGTATTAAACCATAGCTGAACAAGGTACAGCAGAAAGAATTTAAATTTATGTCTGATTTAAATCTATACCTTCCACTCTCTCACTGAAGAGGAAGGATAATTGACCTGCCTTTTGTCCAATTGCTGTGCTCTGAAAATAATTATTGTGATGGGTCTGTCAGGTAAAAAGGAGGAACGCATGGTTTGTGAATCTTTTGTAGCCCTAAACATGAACTGAAGTTTCAACAAATTCAGTGTTGTCTAGACCAGAGCAGTTTTGCTCACACACACCTACCAAAACTTAGGCACCTAAAGGGCCTCACTGGGGAAAACTTAGTCTTTCATAGACACCTGCTGAATTGAGGGAGTTTTAAGTGCTAATGGTGGCTAAGTGTTGGATTAGGTGCCCAGAGACTCATTAAGGCCTCTGAATCCCACTTGTGAACCTACCCCAAAGTGCTAGGGGCAACAATCAGCTGCAACGTCTAAGTAAAATAGAGATTTTTAAGGGAGCTAGTGTATAGACAGAAAAGGGACTGCTTAGTGAAGAAGACAGATGGAGTGAACAACTGAATGACATTTACTAAACAGGAGAGGAAAGTGATAGGGAAAAGGGACAGCTGTAATGAACACAAACATGTAGTAGATAGAGGAATGGTGTGCTAGATTTAAAGGACATCTGGTGTAAGGGACAGCTGAAGTGTATGAGTGACATGCCCTAGATATAAGGTTGGAAGTGCTGTGCATGAATGACAGCTGGCTTAGCTATCATGGGTGACATGTCCTCCATAGAGGAATAGAGTGCTGGATACAAGTGACAGCTAGTGTGTACTGTATAAGTGAATTATCTTTCTTACAGCAGGCAAATATGAGGGAAAATTAACTGGAGAGCCTGAGCAACATCTTCCTGACCAAAGAAGGAAGAATTAGGTGCAACATAAAGCTGGAATGCATAGGTAACCTGACCTAGAAGTGGAAGAGAGTAGTAAGTGGGACAAGTGCATTAGGACTAGATTGGATTAAATACACCTCTCCAGAAAGACATGTCATAAGTGTAAAGTATGACTGGAGTGTACAACTGATATGCCGCTGACTGAAAATACAGTCAGTGGCAAAGGCTGGTACAGATGGCAGCTGACTGGGCCTACATGATGTAGTTGTAGTTCTTGATCTCTCTGGCATTTCCCTGAAGTGGGCCAAATTTTCAATGGGGACCATCATGGGGATTTATATAATAAACACATTAGTAGACTGCTCCTGCTGGTATCATAAGCAGATAATTTTTTAATGATGTCACTGTATTTTGTTCTTATTTGGACATGTAAAGTAAACATGTCATCAAGACACATAAGTGTGGTGCACTTTGTACTTTTTGAAAGTCTTAATTGACTTTTGTTCAGGTGATATTTTACTACAGGTATAGAACAGTGAAGACACCATTTTTCTATCTTTGAAGATTTTTCATAATAATTCCTTCACTCAGGAGCAGACTCCTGAAGACACTTATGTACTGCGTAGGTGCTGTACAATCATAAGGCCTGATCATGATCCATGTTACTGGAAAACAGTCCTTATTTTTCTAAGATACTATTTCTTTCTGTGTATCCCATCCATTCTTGGATCTATATATTCAAAAATGCATACAGACATACAGGTTTTTGTATAACATGACTGCAACAGTCATGATGGAATACTTCATATAGGTAATCACAATCAGAAAAAGATGACAAAATTTTGATCTCCAAGATTCCAAAAATCATCAGTGAAGGATCCAGACCAATGAGCTAGACTTAGAAGTCATGGTATTTAAATAGCAAATAAATACAAAATGGGGGTACTTTTGATTCACCTATCTAGCTGTTAGGGCATTCTCAGATATACACTCTTCATGCTGCCTTCTACTCCACAAGGACTAAAAATTTTTTTCCTTTTAATGAAAAAACTAAGTCCCAGTGAATTGGTCGACTTCAAGAGCCATGGATTAAGAAAAATATGAAATATCATGAGATTTACAATAAAATCCCTTTGATATGATCATGTCAGCTGGCAATACTGAAGTGGAAGGCCAACTTTGATTTAACCTGGGAGTGTGATGTAACACAGTCCCACAATGCAGGTCACATCGGTAAGGCAGAAACCTAGCTCTGATGAATACTCAAGTTCTCCTTCACTGAATATGCTTCATAAGTATATTGCAACTACGGCCTTTGTGCAGACTTACAAAAACAAATACTGTGGAGTATAACAATGTAGACCACTGTATAGGAGCAGAGAGGTTTTAAAATTCTTAATCAACCAGTCTATCCACAAGAATCCCACCAAGCAATACTACTGTTGATCACCTTATAAACATATTAAAAAAATGATGA
>NC_088098.1:24967700-24970200 GCF_036370855.1 Dromaius novaehollandiae
AAGTAAAGCTTTTGCAGACGCCCAATCTAGAAAACTTATGCCTCTTGATCTTTCTTTTGCACTCCCAAGGAAAACTAACAATGGGTAGGGAATCGTTCAGAGAAAGCAAATGGTGAAACAAAATTTCCCTTTTAACAGTTATTTTTAAAACCTTTCCCTACCTATTTTAATATAATACAATACACTGTGGTTAATGTGCTACAACTGTTTCCATTCAGAAAAAGTATATCTCTCACTCTTATCATTCTTATGCTGTAATTAACAATACCAAGAAAGCTAACATTAAAATCCTGAAGAGTGTAACTCTGCTCAATTAGAGCAATTACCAGTCTTGAAAACAATTTCCTAAGTGGAATAAAAATCAAAAGGCAATAACCAAAAGCCCCAAATTTTTCCAGGTATTTGGAAAAATAAAAATTTCCCTCAATTCATAGGTGTGACTTACATAAAATATATCTGACAGCATTTTTTAAGCATTTGCAATAATACAGAGCGTACTCAAAACAGTATGTACTATGAAACTCAATATATTTAAACAGATCAATTTAACAAGTAATGAATTTCAAACATATTTAATTCAAATAAACACTATGTATTACTGAAGCTAGTTCACTTAGCAATATTCCATATGAGTACCTATGCTGAGTTATACATTTTAGACAGGTAATGCACGTAGAATAGGAGATCAAATATTTGCAAATACAAAATATAGGTGAGAAAGGTCTTTAGGAATCCATTTGTGTATATTTTCCCTCCTAAGACTTTAATGTATGCAGCAAGGGTTAAGGTTTGAGTAAACATACAGGGCTAAATTCTGTTCTGCCCCTATTCAACTTTATTGACTTCCGTGGAGTTTCACAGGGATATAAGAGAGCAAGATTTGAGTTGCCATGTGCATAAGGTAATGTCAATAATCCTGTATAATATCTGGTATTAAGTTTATAAAAGTGCCTTTGTTTATTTCAGTTAGATTTTACAGACACTGCATACAGAGAGATTTTTTGGGGTCTAAAAATGTGAGCCAAAATGTTTAACTTTTTCTTTTCTTTCTCTTTTAGAGATATGCACTGAACCTTATTTTGGCTGTTGTTTATGTGTTTGGTTTGAAAACGTGGGACCTGAGCCCTAATGGAATAAGTAGTATAAAGGGCTTTTTCTTGTTTTACAAATAAGCAACAAGGTGTTTCCTTTTATAACCTAACAGAAGAAACTAACCACAAACATAGATATGAAATGTTCACACACATGATAATGCTCCACAAAAATAAAGAAAAAAAAAAAGCTCTATTTACTTCAAAATGCAGTATTTATTGAGCTAGGCCATTAGGGGAATGATACAAAGAACTGAAATGTATGTACCATGCTCCCTTCCATTTAATGTATTAATGCTGTCACCATTATCAGAATGCAGCAATTTCAGTGCAGTCAGAAGGTGGCTCTAGTGCTTTAATTTTCCTACTTTGCCTATCATAAGATCCAAGGAGTAGAAATTACTTTTGTGCTACATATTTTTTTTCAATTTAACTGATGTTCCAACTGGTACACATTTGATTTTATATATCAAACAACTTCACACTCATGGAGATACACACACTTATGTACAGACGTATTCTTTTTCTGCCTTTCAAGGTTGAGCTGACTAGATGGCAAAAAAAAAGCAACAACAAAAAATAAAACATTAAAGTTACATCTGAGACCTCAAAAATGCTTCTCATCATAACACTCAGGTATACACAATCTCTTCCATTGTGATCCTGTGAAGAAATCCGAACTCCCCTCCTTCACTCTCCTGCCAAATCAATGTTTAGCTTTCTCTGCAATGGCCTCTCAGAATAACTGGGTATTGGGGGGATTTGTTTGGGGTGCAAGTCACTTCAGGTGCATAAAGGAAGTTTAATTAGACCTTGTGTAGGTGAAATGTGGAGTGGGGGGTGTGTAGGCAAGACCATCATGGCCAAGTTACAGAGCTGCTGCTCGCTCACCTTCCCAGCACCGTGGCTGTAATCTACTTGCTTCTGAGGTGTTAGAGCCCTTAAATGTACATCATCATGGGATCTTCTCACTGGGCTATCACTGTTATTACTTGCTGGTCCTCTTCAGCCCGGCCTGTCTGCTGGTATTCAGGTGCCCACTGGCAGCTGCCACCTCCAAGGTGGCCAGGAGCACGCCTGTCTGCCCCTGGCAGTTCCCAGATGTGAGAGACAGTCGTGGCACAGTCTGGTGCACTAAAAGTTTTACATCAGTTTTACAGTTTTGACCTCTCATTGCCATTATTGTTCTGAGAACATCTCCCCAAAAGACCATGTAAACATAAGATGTTGTCCCTGCCCTTCCATGTTCGCAGTCTTTAGAAAAATATTCAAAGGTCTGCTGGCATTTACATAAAATATTCCTTTCAACAAGGAGGCTGAAATGATTTGTGCAGGACGGGGCCAAGCCTTTTACTACTTTAACTACAGAAATATATTTTTACAGATCTGGTCTTTTTACCATTATATTA
>NC_088098.1:24975200-24997700 GCF_036370855.1 Dromaius novaehollandiae
GCTGAAAGGGGAATGGAGATAAAGGGCAAATAGAAAGTAGCCTCATGCATTGTGCTGGTCATTTGAGACTAGTAGGATTTAATTGTTGGTATGCTGGTGGGAGGAAGGAAGCTAACAGTGGTGATGCAGAATTTTTGTAGAGAAATCTTGTATGAATATCCTACTTCCAAGTCACTTCTGCCACCCAGAAGGGAGACAGACCTATGTCAGCGCCAGGAAGAGAGTTTGTATAGTGTCTTCTCTTACTCTTCACATCATGCATCTTATATCACACACTAGCACAAAGTATCTTTCTGGACCTCATCAGAGCACTGATGTAAAGACTGTAAATACATAAGTAAGTAAAATACTAAGAAAAATATGTTAGGACTGTAAATAAGCTTGATTCAGTGTTTAAAAGTAAGAGTCTGAGTGCTTTACTTGACATGCTTCACTCCTTCCTACTCATGAACAGAAGAGAGAAAGAAATCAAAACAGGGGTGAAAGAATAAAGTGGAGAAAATAGAATAAGTGGAAGGGAGAACAAAGGGGGGAATAAAAAGAGAGTAAGAATGAAACACAACAGAGAGGTTTTTGCAAGTGTTATGCTTTAGAAAGTGGATTGAGAGGATTAAAAGTAAAAAAAGATGGAAATTCTAATATCCTAGAATGTAAAAAAGGAGAACATACTAAAAAAAAGAATTATAATTACATGGTAATTTTGGATTTGACATATTGGATCGCACCATTAGTCCATCAGTTGCATATCCTGTAGTAGTGGAATAAGACATTAAAGAAAGATGAACAAAATAATATAATGCATCCAGCCAAACAATCAAAGGAGAAAATGTTACTCCTGGCCCTTCAGCAATCAGTCTGCATCCTGAAGCATGACACTTTATTAGTGTTAACTTGCATGGAAAAGTTACTAATGATCATAAAATTGTGTCTTTTTTTATTATTATTTTTAAAGTGATCTAGCCATCTCACTTGGCTAGGTGAGCTCCTGCATCAGGGAATCCCCCAGGCTGACTACCTGCACAAAGTAGCCCTTGGTCTCCTGAAAATGTTATGGCAAAGGGATTAAGCAGTTTGTGCTTTGTAATTGATAACAGAATGGAAAGGTGTTTTGTGTCCATTTCCCTACTCCCTTATCTATTTCTATTCCTAAAGTTCCAATATTCTTTTGTAAATGTTACCATTAACTTAAATTCCTCTTTGAAATAAACATCTTTGTGCCATCTGTCTGGGTTTTTAACTTTGCGGTAATCATAGGCTGTTGTTTTGAAGTTTTCCATCTAACCAATCATCCATAGGCCAGCACAGATAATACAGACCTGGTTAATGCCGCCTCCCAAAACAATGATTCTGCAAATTCCTAGTGAAGAATGGAGGATGAGGAGAAAACTTGGGACCACTTGTCTCTAGTCAAAAGAGAAAGCAACTGGTTTGAAAGCTACTTTTCACCATAGTATAGAAAAAAAAAATATGGATTTGGATTTGTTATTGAACACAGGAAGTTTATAAAAATATCCAGACTGGAAAGAGGGTTATGTGAGCTGCTCAAAATGGTATTGTTGGAAAATGAAAAATAATGTTGCTAAGAGAGCAATTACCATCTCACAGAGAATTCACAAAAAATGTAATTGGGGTGGAGCATGACAAACTATTGTGAGTCTCTTTTCTCCACAAATACTAACTAGGAGGCTCTTCCCTACATTTTGCTTGCACCTCCTTCCTCTGCTATTGCTCAGTAAATAAATGCTTTCTGGTGGGTGCACACATTTTGTTTGTTTGGTTGGTTTTTTAACAGTGATGTACTGCATTATTATCTAATCCATTTTATCACAGTCTATCTATATCACAGAGACCAACATAGCTGCCTTCCTATGAGAATCTTTCTAGTGAGACCATGAAAGGTAGACCCAATGCCTTTAGAGTGTACCTACATTACCATGCCAGTATAAGCATCATAAATCCCAGCAAGTGTAAATACAGCTTCTCAGATCTCCTAAAAATTAGTGAGTGACAACAAAACGAAAAACTGGAATCAAGAGCAGTCATCTGCTTGACGTTTTCACTGTTTCTGAAAAAAAGCAAGAGAAAAAATGTTCGAAAAATGTTTTTTTAAAGTAGGAAGGCCAAAGCTAACATAGTATCATCAGATTCATTCTTGATCAGTTCTCTCCTTCCCTCTCTCTAGGTATGCCTGGTCAGTTGCAGTATTTAGGACTAGAGGAGCAGACTATGATAAGTAAGATAACACTGGGTTTCTGTTTATGAAAAGGTACCTATTACCTTCACTCTCACTTTCTTGGCAGTGCAGAAGAAGCTTCATGTCACATGCACAGTTTTGTAGCATAAAGAAGATAGAGTGAAAAAGAAGGATAGTGTAAGAGAGAGAAGGAGAGAGGAAAGTAAAGAAAGTGAAGAAATTACAGTAAACATCTCTATAATATTTTGGCAAAATATCCTGGCTTCATAACTTCTCTGCTGCTCTTGGTTTTATGAATGGAAAGAGAAAAAAAGCACTTATGAATAATAAAAAACACATTTTTACTAGAAAATACATAATTTCTTTTCCACATTAAAGTTAGAGGCTCTCCAAACAAATATTTTGTGAACTAGGCCTAATTTTTTTTTTTATTTTTCAATCTCAAAACAGAAATGTCTTTTAATATTTGTGGGTTTGGGTATCTTTCAAAGTGGGTTTTTTTTTTTTTTTTTTTTTTTTTTTTTTTTGCTAATATCAAAATGACAGCCTCATAGGCTTTTTTTAAAAATGGGACTGCAGCAAATAATGCACAAGCTTCCCACGCCGTGCTGTCAGAAGACCTCCATGCCATCTTACAACACCCTTGCTATTTCTGCCCTGACCCTCCTTTGAGCAGCAGCTGACAATCCTGCTAAATCATGTGATAGGTTAGTGATGTGGGAAAATGTCAGCATATGATTATAATAAATCTCCAAACTCTGTTTCACTTTATGTGATCCATTCAGGATTCAAATTTAGAAGCACAATTCAGTAAAGATGGAAGAGAGATGTGTGAACTACAAGTTCCTGGGTTAGCCTGACACGTGAAACAGGGATGTACTCCAGGGATATACATTCGCTTTGGGTTTTCCATTGGGGAAGGAGAGAGTAGCGCAGAGACACTTCAGTTTATAGCATGCGCTTCAAGGAGGTGCACTGGAAAAAGCTGAGCTAAATCTGCTGAAGTCTAAGCTGTCTCAGCCAAACATCTGTTTGATCAGCAACTCCATTTTCAGTTGGGGAGGAGGAGGTGTGGATGAAGGCAGTCGAGTACTCTTCTGATAGTATTGAGGGTTACCATCCCCATCTCTTCCCCAAAGGACTTTCCAGCTTGGAAGTCCTCTGCTCATTTTATGCTGCTTTTATCTTAATTTCCATCACTGGTGTATATAAGCAAAATTAAACAAACATAGTTCAACTCTCTTCTGGATTTTACTGAATTTTCTTCTTTGTTAAAAGATGCTTTGCTTAGAAAATCTTTTCTTTAAATCATTAATATATCAGTGACAGATGTATATTTAGGTAATAGCGAGAGCTAATCATGTTTCAGTGAAGACCGTTAGGTATTACAGTAGTTTGTTTTCCTCTGTACATCAGTTTCGGCCAAACCCTCCCAAAGCCCGCTCCCCCTTGGAGGCATTTTAGGCCAAGTCCTGTGATCTGCAGACCTAGAAATTTGGAAGTACGTGGGTGGGTCGTGGATGCAGGCATGGTCGTAGCTAAAGCTGGATCTAAATCAACGATCACTAAAGACCTGAGCACAGGGCTTTGTGCCAACACAGACAAAGCTAGTAAGGTAGCCTGGGAGCCTAGGTAAGATAAACAGGCAGGTTGATGTGACCAGATGCCTTGCCTGTTGCAGGACACACCTTCCCCGTACAATGAAGCATCTGTACAGTAAGCACAGATAGCCCTGGAGGTATGAATTAAAAGTAGCAGCTGAATGGTGGTGAACACACAGGTCACTCAGATCAGCTCATCAGAGGAGATTAAGGCATTTCTTGGTAAGATGCAGGTGAAAGAAGCCTTCAGTTATGTCACCCATACTACGTTGTATTTGTGTTTGTGCTCCTTCGGCCTTTGGAGACTAAAAGGCCTCTCGCACACTGTGCTACCTTCCTTCCCAATTTATGTGTATTGCAAATATTTTTTTAATTCAGTTGCAGGTCTGCTCAGGAAGTGAATAGTGTGTTTTGTTTTTAAATCTAGAAGCTATGTGCTATAAAAAATAAAATAAAATACAGCACCACAGGGAGCCCAGCTGCCACATAGAAAGTTGATCTCTCTAAAACCCTCTGGCCTGAAAGAAAAAAATCAGTTTAGACATTTTTATGGGATTTCTCCTGGTAAAGCCCACCTTCAAATCCTACTTAACTTGGTATGTTTACATGTGTCAAATTTTCATTACATAATAAACAAAAACATGTGTACAAATGCTAAGAAACTAAAGTCAGATGGTTGGTGGACTATAGGGAACTGTGAATATTCAATTCCCTGCTGATATCTTTCCAGAATGTCACTTCCAGCTGCAGATTTTGGCAACTGCAGCCATTTCACCATCCTCAAATAGTTCTTTGTATTTTAGAAAATTGCATTTTCTTCTGCAACAGTCGAAACTGAATATATATATGTTTTTAAATGGATAGCTCCAAAAGACTGATACCATTTCTAAATATCACTGGATTCCACTGTAAAATGTTCCTTGTCTGTAATAAAGTAGAATACACTTATATGTGCTGATCTTTCCGCATGTGTTAGTATCAAATGAATCAACATAGTATGATTCCTCTTCCATAAACTACTACAGGAATAGGTCAAAAACATCCACTTTTGTGAGACTGTGTGGACATGACATAATTCTCCTCAGCTGCAGAGGATGAAGAACATGTGCATGCACAACTGGTGCATGGAAATAACACAGACAGGTCCTGGCCTACAAAGAATAAAAAGCACAGATCCTCCAGCCAGGCCTGCTGAACCAGGGGAGCAGACAGAGGGAGGGAGAGACACACAGGGATGTGGAAAGAGAGAGAGGTAGAGAGGGCTTTGTAAAAAGGTCTCATATAGAAAAGGCTGACCTCATCCTCCAACTAAGGAAGCCAGTTCTGCATTGGCAGAATACCAGACACTAAAAGAATAACAGGGATAACCTTAAAACAGGTAGAATATGATTACTCCTCAGACATCAATGTCTTCAGTTCATAAAAGTAACTGGCAATGCCTTGCCCAACAGATGTGAAAGTAGCAAATCTTACAAGTTTGAAAATCATCCAGTGAGTACAAATACCAGAGAAAAGCATAACAGAGAAACAAGTTCCTTTCAAAATGTCTTACTACAGAAGCCAATGTGGTAAGGTCTTTTTCTGAAATAGGGAATTTCAGCACCTCAGTGTATTTTTGAGAAGTTGGTACAAACAGTGCGGTAGGTTAACCGCACTAAAATGATTCCTTGGTTTGGAACATTTTCTATCTGCCCTTGTATTTAGTAACAGGTAAACTGTTGCCTTGGTATATGCTTGCTCTGCAGCTAAATGCAGAAATTCAGGTAAGAACAGTTCTTTGTAAAATGGTTTATCCATTTCTAAGAATGAAATACTGGGAGATCCTATTACCTCTATGCTATGAAATGGAGTCTAGAAACTTGGCTCACATAATTGGCCTGAGTCAGGGAAACTTTGTGCTCATTCCCACTTCTAACCAGGTTTTGACCTCTTGGAAATCTCCAGCTATAGCTGAGAGTAGAGCACAGTTAAAAATCAGAATCTAAATTTTCCACAATTTCTCTCTGCATCAAGTATTGTGGATTCTTGAGAGTGCCTGCTTGCAACAAGACAGCGCAAACACCGTTCCTACAAAACAGCAGCAATGGATTCACCACAAGCTTACAGAAGCAGAGTAAGACTTTCCTTGCAGCACTTTCTCCCCTTGTCTAAAATCACTGATGTGCTGCCAAAATTATCCCAGTACCCAATGTACGAAATCTTCATGAACAGACTGTGATGAGGCTAAACAGTCAGAGATTTGGCTAAAAAAGGAAACATCTTCTAGAACTCTTTAATCATCTCGTCAAAATTGTGGATATAGGCTAGCTGGCTGAGGTGTCTTAATTGGACTATCAAAATATTTTTGCCAAAATCTTCCTCAAAAGGGTATTAACAGATCTAAGTAGTAATTGGTAAAAATTATAACTCTGTCACTGATTAGAACACTGAAGGACAGAAAACAGCAGAAATAATGTATCAAATTTCAGCATGGCACAAAGTTACTGTTGAGGTATCTCAGGTTCCCTGACTGGACAAATGATGCTGACTGTCTTATCAGTAATATAAAAAAGAGGTGAATATTAGCATAATCAAAGAACAGGTATCAATTTATGACTTTCTCAAACAGATAAATGGCCCACATTTAGATAAACATGCGTACATTTTTTATTCATGTTTACATGTAGGGAGTCATACCCCACTTGCTAGCCTCTGCCTGCAAGAATAACTAAGCCATTTCATTTGCATGTAGAGATTTCATTTAAGTTTTGTAAACAAAACTGTAAATTAGAAAGACTGAAAAACACAGTTATTTCTACTGAATGCCCTCAGGGCCTAAGAAAGAAAGATGATTTCCACAAGTGTTCCTAAAAAAGAATCTTATTTTCCTGGAACAAAATCATTTTATGATACTTAATGAAAACCCTAAGTTTTTGCTGCAGGTTGTTTTCACATAAGGAGAAGGACCTTAAGTTCCTATAGTCCTTACAGGGTTTGATCCTGTATGCAGCTGAATCCAGTGGGTGGTGAAGGTGCTCAGTACCAGGAACAAGCCTCTAACTCCTTCCAGGTAGTAACGAGATTTCAGTCAAGACTATTTTACATCTGTATTTTTTTCTAGCAAGAAAATCTAGCAGCCAGTCTGGAGGAAACTATGGGACAGTTATGGGAAAGTATGGGACAGCAAGAGCTTCAATGGCTTTGAGATAGTGAGAGTCCTTCACAAAAATCACCTCCTCACCTCCCCCTCATCATTGCCTTACACACACCAGCAGCAACCAATTGACCCCCAACTGGCAGGCACACTATTTTTTCTATTTAATAACCTCCAGGGTGGTCTCTTTAACTAATCCCCCAGGCCGTACAACAGAGCTGGAGCTGAAGTAGCTTCTGCAGCCAGCTGTTGGAAGATACATAAAATGTAGCAGTAACGCTTGTTGGCAATGGGGCATTCCTTTACATATTTTTCTTATAGCCCCCTCCCAACCACCCCTTCACACTTCTTACATACTGTGTTTTTGTTGTTTAATCTTTCTTAGGTTGGAATGAGATTTAAAAGATGGATCAGGGCACTGAATATTATATTTAACTATGATCTTTCTCTACTATTAGGGTCGCAAGCATTTTTAACAACTGTTTAAAAACTTACGGCTAAAGATCTCCCTGGTTAGGATGCTCATTCCATGTCATCCATTTGAAGTGCTGCCCAAGCTATCCAGAAAAAAATTAAGATTTCAGCACTACATGGGAAGAAAAAGGGCTTTTGAAGACAGAGGGAAGTGTTCCTTACTGTGATTTCATTCATCTTTAGTTCTTCTCCTGAGAACTTCTGATTGTTGTTGCTAAATGCCATATGTGCACAGTATGTATTTCTAGCACTGTTTTCCTTGAATGTGTGTTTATGGGCATTTGTTCCCAAGCTATTTTTAAATACGAGGCCAGCTTATAACTTCTGTTATGATAGCCTAATAGTTGGCATGTGCTACCCATCCTCCACTGAGACGCAGAGGACACATCCTGTGCTTGAACATCTACTTTTCTATCTCAAGCCTTGGGGAAAGAAAGCAAGAAGAGAGGAAACACAAATATGCTTTATCTCTAGAAGTTCCTGGTACAAATCAAAATGAAAAATGTAGACAATATACCACAAATACTACACATAAATGAACCGTCTGAAATATCCCAATATTCCAAAAGAAATCTGAGTCCATGAATGCTTACAGTGAACTCTGCTGTAGTGCTAAACACGCTATCTCAGTGTGTGGAAGCAGTAATCCTATGGAACTCCACATAGGCTAATTTCCATTTCTATTCAGAATAAATATAGCTGCATTTCCATGTTACCACTACTCCTCAAACCTGAATCCATTTGTTTAGTGGTAGAGAAGGCGTATCCCAAGGCAGCAGTTTACATGTTACCATGTATGAGAGCAGATGGAAGACATTACAGGCCAAGAAATTACTTTAGTGCTGTTAACTGATACAGTTGGTCTCCTACCACTTTTCCTAGGCATTTGGTGTGATGGATTTGGTGTGAGAAATTTATGTGTAACATGTCGAGCTTCCACATTTTCCTGTGAAGATTTACGGCAGGAGTCGCTTCCTCAGCAGTTAGGAGGGTGTGTGTAAAGCAATTCAGTTCATGAATCTTCAATGTACTTGATATTTTTAAAAGTAAAGGAAAACAGAAGAAATCAGGGATAACATAAGAATTTTTAATAGGGGATGGTTTGACTAGATAATACTATTAGAAATGGAAGGATGGATACACAGAAAAGCCGAGTTCTGACCAGTCAATATCCATATGGTTTCCCCTTCATTTCACAGTTAACCAGTTAGTAACTGCAAACTCTCCAGTTTGTGTCCGCTACTGTCCATGTGCTTTTGACTTCTTCTTCACTCTACCTTGTTGTATTTCTTTGTCTCAAAATTGAGCTTCCTCTTTTCTTGGGAACTCTTTCTGGTACTCAGCCACCCATCTTCAGTCTTTAGGAGGGTGAGAAAGGGGGCTTCAAACCCAACAAAAATGAGAAAACATTGTGATCCTCTGAGGAAAGATTGTGCTTATGTTCAGGAGTTGCAAATCCCGTCAGCTCACCAACACTCTCCTTCCCGCATGCAGACAAAAGATGAGTTTCCTGTGGATAGGGAAGTCTCTTTTAATTCATCTGAGCTGGTAGGGCCCAGATGGACACTGTATTTGGACACTGCATAAGACTTTAAATCCTGGGGATATTCACCAGGCCAGCTTCCTATTGAATAACTTTGGTGTTACCCTGGCATTAGCATCCCGTAGGTTGAATGGAAGGTGCAAGACATACCATCCCCAAGCAGAACATCCATTGATCCTTCATCCTGAGGTCTAAAAACACTGGGTTACATTCTCAGCTAGTTAAACCAACAAAGCTGGTTGGTAATAACTGTTAGTTATTTTATAGCATTTTATACATGGAGTGGGCCTGGCCCGTTTTTTCAGCTTTATACCCCTAATCACTTGTATAAAGAGTGTCAGAATTTGGTCCTAAGAACAAAAAATACCTTTTGAAATAGGTTCCTAAAAGATGAGGTAAAATGTTTGATGCTGGCAAACCCTTACAAAAGGATTTAAGCTAGCTAAGCTGATTGGAAGGAAAACCAGTTAAAATCCTGATAGTAACATCAATACATAAAACACAGCACTCCTAAAATAAAATTAAAATAGGTCAGAAGTTTTCAAATTAATACTTTCATTCACTCTGTCTGCTGGAATAGATTTTGTGGAATCACTCATCATTTTAATGCCCTTAATTCATCCCATTTAAGAACTGAATATTACATAAATTATTATCAAAGTTTTCTTGTACTGCTTATCTTATTTTTAACAACTTAAGAACTATTACCAAATATATACACCACACACATTAAAATGTGCAGAGACCACAGAACATTTAGATTAATACTAATGAGATAATCCACCTGCCTATTTCACTGCACAACAGCTGCACAGATTTAAAAGGGTTCAATTAAACTTTATTCAGTGCATAGATAATTGATCCAATGTGGAGAATGATGTCACTGGTAGGTTAAAAAATATATTTTACCTTTTAAAATAAAATTGCTCCATTAGAAAAACTGGAAATATAAACCTGACACATAAATCATTCTGGAAACTTTGTTTTATAGAGCAACAAAAAGAAGGAAAATGAAATAAAATCACAGCAGATACAACATGCAGATGCCCATTATTTCATTTCCTCTCCAAAAGGGGCAATAGAAATCTAAATGAGACATTGCTGTTGCTCTCCTTCCATATGGGAAGTTCAATTAGTCTTTGATATTTCACTGTATTAGTTTTTATCTTTTCTGACAGCTTCCATTCTCTTAAAGGTTTTCTCTCCCTGGTCTCTACAGCAATGAAATGCCATCACATTCCTATTTTAATTACTAATTTTAGATGGCACCAAACTTATGTAAGGTGCTTTTTAAACAAATATGGAGGAATTAATATTTAAAAATCTGCCCTGCCCACCATCTGTCTGGGGCTCTGTAATGGTTGCTGTGGGAGTTCTGGGTGTACCAGAAGGAGATGCTCAGGCCTCTGATCCAGACTACTGAAGATGACAGCACAGCTTCTTGCCAAGTTTGTATCTCTCCATGCTTATTGCAGTGGACTGCAAAATATATTATTTAGTTGCCTGAAACACCACAGCGTCACAGTGCGACCGCCGACATGGAGATGCAGCTATTGGAAACACATGCCCAGAACTTGCTTTTTAGAGAGGCCAGATGTCTGCAGTCCTCACCATTGTCAGAGTTATGATATTCTGCAGTGCTATGGGAGCACCCCAACGTAACGGGAACTTTGGACACTTAACTCACTTGCCCAATATGATCGTTAGCACAGAGTAAACCACATTCTATAGACTTTAATTAGATCTCACTGCAATTACTTGTCTTATCTATGATTATGGATTGTTGCTTCATAAAACTTACTGTAATTAAAGTTAGTATAGATATACTTCAGATAGACAGATATAAACACACATTAATATACACACACGTAGTACAGTTCACTATTCTTGACTGTGAGGGCTTATGACTATTGACACTGTCAATTTTTATCTTATTACTCATCACTGCTTACTTCAAGTGCTAATAGTATATTTCCACAGATTTTGTGTGTGCTGCAATGTAAATTCTGACACTGCTCGTGTCAGTCACTAATCTACCTCATTCAGTTCATACAGTTCATGTCAAGATGATACATCACAATGCTCAACAACTGTCATTCCTGCTTTAAATAGATCTTCATTTCTCTCAACTTTACAATTAAATATACATGCATACATACATATACATATATATTTGGTTCAGCATCAAGTTCTGCTTTTATAATATGACCACAGAAGTCATCCTAAATGTTTTCCAGAGCAATTACTGGTTTCATATGTTTTTACAAAACACTTTAGAAAACTAATAACAACACACACAAAAAATATTACAGGCATTTAGATTAGTTTATAGGTCCAGGTTTTTTTTTCCCCAAATATAACAGCCTGCTTTCTGGCACTGAACTGTCACTTCTACATACTTACTAGTACTAGTTTATAGCATTTCCAAGCTGATGTTCAAAAAAGACCAGTTAAAGACTACTCAACAAACATCAAAAATTAACTGCAATTCAATTAGCTATTGTCACTATGATGTTGAGTACATTTTAAAGGAAAACTCAAGCTTGTTACTGCTTAATATGCTCCCTTTTCTGCAGTTACTCCTCTTTGTCAATGTTACAGTGCTTTAGTTCATGTTATTTGCTACAGAAAGACCAACTTATGTTTATAAGTTCTTCTGCTTCACAAATCTTATTAAATTTGTGCTGTAGTTCTGCTGTCAATATGCCCTGTTCTTTCTTTACCTAGGTTTCCATTGCATTCGACTCTTCTGTGCTTTAATCAACATTTGCTCCTTTTTCTCACTCTGGCCTGGTCAGCAGTAGTAAATGATGCTGTCTGGGCAATTGGGTGCATGCAACTGTTTTAGCTGAAGTTGTATATGTAGAAAAAAGCAGTCAGTGCGTGTCCAGCTACCTGTGACACACCCCAGCAGTTCTGGGCCAGCTGTAGTGACTGAGATCTTAAACCGAACTTCTCAGGCTGACGAGGTAACTAACCCATTTCAGAGACTTCAAGAAATACCTACAGAAATGGAAGACAGTATTTGTGCTTCTGAAATGTAGCCTTTCTGCATTGGTTCAGTTGTGAATGTGGCTCTTGTCTGGATTTTGCAGGAATCAAAAGGAAGAGGAGTCAATTGGCCTGCCTTGTTAGCCCTCCTGACTGCTTGGTCCTGAAAGGTGCTAAAGATCAGGTTGCTGGCTGTCGTCAGGCTCTCTTCCAGCTCCTGCTGCCTGCTGGATGTGCTGGATTCACCTGCTTAGTGAACACCTGTATGACCTATCCCGTAAAACAGACCTGCCCGGGATCATTCACAGGCTTTGAAACTACACTTATACTACTGCATCCCAGCTCCATCCCAGCTGTATCCCAGCTCCATATCAGGGCAAGATCTGGGCATGCATGAATCTGCTTCATACCCTGGTTTTCATGGGAAGCAAACTTCCAATGCTAGTTCCAAGCAAAAGCTGAAATGAAATGTACTGGAACAGGAGCCCAATATGGGTACCAAAAGCTCAGATATACCAGGGCACAACTCAAAAGCTAAGTGTAGACATAGACAGACACTATGGGGAGAAGAAAAAGGCAAACTTCAGGCCCTGTTAAGAAATCTCATTAAAAAGGACAAATCCCTAGAGTAGAATAGAGAGAATAGGTAAGGAACTGAATCTATAGGAATTATGTAACTTGGATGTTATAGCATCGAAACACAGATAAAGTTCCTGACTTTAGACTGCACTTGCTTATTCTCAGCCATATTCATTTTCAGTGAACTGGAGGTCCCAAAATATCTGCATAAAAATATTCTCCAAGAAAGAAAGTTAGCACTTCTCATCCTTTGCAATTCAAAAAGGCAAGCTGCTCTAATATGAAAAACCTGGAAAAAATGTTTTTCAACAATTTTTTTAACTGTAAATGTGACAAAATATCTATCTGGTTTTTTTTTCTTTTTAATTTTTTCCATTGTCATTCAGCTGCATCTTAGTCCTCAGCAGGACTAGAACCTTGAATATTTTAAAGAAATGAGATTTTATAATAGAGAAGCTAGAAATAATGGACAAACTAGTACTACAGCTGCACAACATTACTACTATCTCTCATTCTTAACAGCAAAAGAAGTTGCATTGATCTGGACACAAGCAGACTTGAGCACATGAAAATCTGTAGTGCACATGAAATGGATATGATTGAATCCATTCCAATTATTTCATTGATTATGTGCATTTATTTCTCCAATGTATGAACTTACACATGTATGAGAACTTCAAAGACATACATTCAGTGTTGAGCAGGATTTTCAAAATAATCTAACCTTTGAAAATCCCATTGGGAACCTATCTATAATTTTAAACGCCTAGCTATCCTTTAAAACATGGTCCTAATTTTATTTTTGTAAAAGAATGTGCAACATGGCATTTGAATCTTCCTTCAAACTTAAGTGGCTGTGTGACATTGCACATTTAATGAAAGAAATATGAGCTAAAGGGTAGGACCAGTTTTGTTTTCCTACTTATTTATAGAAAAATGCCCTAAAACATGCATGTTATCATTGTAAAATAAGTACAGAAAAAGGTAATGTACTGATCTTCCTTTATGATCCATAGGTGAAAAAACCTTATGATGAAGAAGAGCAATGGTGATTTAGTCCATTGATCTAGGAAGTAAATGCTTATTTACATTGGAGTAAGCAATATCACAGATGGAGTTTTAGGGACAGCAGTAATTCTGTTCTAGTTAGCATAATAGATTGAAAGTAACTTTCTTTACGTCAGTGGAATTATTTAAATGAGTGAAAATAGTCTGGTTTTATATGGTACAACTGAGAACAGGATTTAACCCATAAAGCTAATTTAAGTTTATGTATGAATACATACAAACACACACACAAAAATAATAATCAGGAAATCAAGAAGTTACGTTTCCCATGGCAAACATAACTCAGCTAGATTGCAAAGATGTAGATTATATGATTGATTAAAACGCAACGGTAATAAGAAATACTACCTATGTACATAGAGGTCAAATTTTAATTCCTGTGGGAACCATAACTTCGAGTATGCTGATGTATGTGTTTTAATTTTCAGATATAATGTTGCTTTTCATGTCAAACATAATTTAGCTTTTGGAATCAAACTTACTATCCCCATACTACTTGTTCACCTCACAATAAAGCATGCTTTTGAGGTAACAGTGTTTAATACGACAGATCTCGCCTAGCTGATTAATTGACTTAGTGCACAGGCATTACATACACACCTCTTGATACTTAGAAATCTGGTCTTCTTTGAGACTAGATCATCACCACTTGCTCCTCTCTTGAGCAAACAAACCTAATGACAGTGTTATGGATTCAGGAAAGGTTTCAAATGCAAACGCGGTAGATTGCGCAGCTAAGACATACATATATCCTTTATTTAGGATGACAAAAAACTTAAACATATCTTTCAGTACTGTCTCATACTAACACAGTACATCACTAGCCTGGACACCAAGTTATTTAAAGCTATTATTTAGTACCATAATAAGTAGCAATTTAAATACAAGGTAAAATCATTACATTGTCTTGTTTACTACTGATGTTAATGTCAAGCTGACGTGTAATGCTCCAAAAAAGGCAGCCTATGATTTGTTATCATTAAACTGTCAGTTCTTTCATGTGTTAGGCATAGATTCATACTATACTTCTTTCAGCATATCACTTTATTTTCTATCAGTCAAAAACCAAAGTGTTTTAATTGTGTCTCTGCTATTTTTCTATTAACTGTTTCATGCATTTTTTCCCTGGCCTTTTAATTGCAGTTTAATAGTGGTCATTAACACATTAAGGGGTGTTAGAAGAACATTTGAAGTCCTCTTGACTTCTACCAAAGTTGACACTTCAATGCTAGAGTAATTTCAGCTATTCATTTATTTAATAGTGACCTATGCAAATGTGGAACCATGTCATTTTACAAATTGACTGTAATAATTAACTAGAAAGGCAGAGTAAAATGAAACAGGTTATAATTAGAATAAAACTGCTACAGTATTACGTCAGCTAGAATAAAATAATCTCAAATGATTAAATTGGTTTCAATTATTAAGAATCAGTTTAATGTACCCACTGTTCTGATTTTTTACATTTCTCTTTTTTGTGTGCATTAGATGTCACCTCATACAATTTATGCATTTTATTCATCTTGGTAAAACAGGCATTACAGAAGTTTAATTAAGTAGTAAAAGACTTCATATTATTCTGCTGAATTCTAAATTAGTTGCAGAAAGAAATGATAGTGCATAGTACATACCATTCATACACATTTCAATTAGATGCATCTATTGTTAGCTAATATTTCTTTACTCCAGTGTATAGATAGAGGTACAGATATAGAGGAATATGTAGGTATATGTACAGATATAATGGTGCTAGTTCCCACAGTATGTTTTTAACTCACATAATCGATATAACTTTCAGCTATATTATTTAGATTTTTATCTTCAAGGTACTCATGTCACTTTTAATGGTGAATGCTTAAAATTTCCAGTTTTGGATAAAGTGGTATTTTGGCAAATCTGTTCTCTTTGGGCCTGCTTGCTATCTGCCTGCCACTTGTAAACTCAGCTTTGAGCAGGTTGCAAAGTACTGATATATGAATGGATGGTTATGAGGCCAGCTTCTGTTTTTGAGGTGTTATTTTTAAGTTGCATCAAATGTCTTCTTTCTACCCATACAATTTAAAATGAATACTAATAAAAATGAGACCTGTTTTATTTGAACGAAGCTTGCTGTTTTGCTTGCTGGACAGGTCAAATACCTTCAAGAATGATGCCTTCTTTTATACTTCAATTTATAGGGTCTGTTTTTTGTTTGTTTGTTTCCAAATGATGCCTTTAGCAAAGACAAATACCTTTAAAAAATTCCCAAACAAGAGTAACTGATGTCTAGATAGCCAACAAATATCAACTCCAAAGCTCTTTGCTCCTTCTCTTGTCCACATAGCAAACCCCTGGAAAAGCCAGGCTGAATTTATGAAGATAACAGCAGTTCATGCAAAGGCTAGATAAAAAGTGTGTCCTGTGAAGGAAATGCTAGAAATGCAACCAAGGTATTGCAATGTCTTCACCATCAGAAAACAGACACATAATTTGTCAGTGTTTGAGCTCCATGTTTATCGCCACATAAAATCACCAGTGATGTTCTAGTAGCAAATAAAGTGCATATATTTGCCAGTGCAGACAAAGTGTACATGTGAATACCACATTATAAGTTGTGTGTGACAAAAACTACAGGTTGTACTCATAGTAGAAACCCAGTCCTGCCTCCCTCTTGCCCTGATCTGCTGTGGCTTCTGTGTAGATCCTTAAGAAAATCCCTGTTCTGCCATGAGGCCAGAATCTCTGATGAAAAGTTTTGTAAGCATAGATGAAACTGTAGGATCATCAGCTAAAGTTACTGTTTCCCAACATATTTCTCATTATTCCTTACAGGTACTGGACTCTAGCATGAGTAGTGATATCAGTAACTGAGTGCTTGCATGCGGTATTTGTATGGTTTTGAGAAGAGTTCTACAATCTCCCTTAAGTAGGAGTAATCGTGTTAAACCTAGCAGTGACTGCAGGAGCATTTTCTGTGCAAGTGTCTCCATCAGTAGACATGAAGTGATAGATTTTTTGGAAAATATCCTAGTGTGCAAAAAAATTGGTGATCATGAGATGCTATCATCAGCAGGACAGCTTGTGGAAGAAACGTTATCAGTAGGCTTGACGTTGCTTTCTGTCTAACAAGCTTGAAAGAATGAAACACTTAGCAACGTGAGTCTTCCCCAGATTAGGTTAGGAAAATTGAATGTGCTCTATGTGATGTCAAGATCATTGGAAGTACTGAAGCTCTACACAGTCTCCTTCTCCCCAGCTTTCCAGGAAGAAGTCCTGGGAACCTGGGAACTTTCTACCACAAGCCACCAAAAAAGTTTCCAAGCTTCCATGAGGCTAGATACCGACAAAAGTAAAGGAGCTCTTCTAACTTGTGAGGAAGGTTTCTGAAGGTTTTTTTTTTTGCTTACCTTTCTTAGACATCCTACAAATTTACTAGAATCACTTCTACATATTCCAAAAGAAACTAGACTACTTTTTATTGTATTGCAATTAATGCTGTGTAGTTGTAATAATGCAATTATTGTTAACTACATTTTCCAAATGTAATTACATTTCTTTACACAGAACAAAGACAATCAGTAGATTGCACTTAACTGTATTTCTTCAAAAAAAAACCAATTAATATTGCAGATTATGGTAACTCAGTACAAATAATCCATTCTTGTTTGTCTTATAGCTGTTAAATATAGCTAATTTACACAAATAGTTACTTTATCTTAGAGCAATTGCTTTGCAGATCTTTGTGATGTATTTGCTGGGTATTTGTTTTTTAAGCATTCACTACCACATTTCAGCAAACATCAAATAGCCTAAAAATGGCACATACAGGAATTTGCACAAGTCATATCAACTTCTCAAAAGAAATTCAGAAAGAAGAAATATGCATGTGTACAAACTTTGTAATAATACAGTGTAATAATTCAAACCTTTGAAGAAAATAGTGTAAAGAGTTTGGCATTGTTTGCATAAAAGAGCGGAAAAGGACTTGACTTCAGTGTCATTAATGTACAATAGGGATGTCCAGTGGCTATAACAGGTGGCTGACAGGTAGAGTGACTGAGTGACATTGCTATTGAACCTTTAACAAATCATTAGAATTCTTTTAGTCTCCAATCTACAAAATGCCTACAATCCACACCTCACCCCAAAAGAAGGATGAAACAGGCCTTGTGTCAGTCCATCAGGGACGATTCATCCCACTTGACTTTGGTCACCTAAGAATTTGGCATGTGGTCTAAATTTGTTGAGGCTCCCCTTATAGAATCATAGGTTATTTTAAGTTGGAAGGGACCTCTGGAGGTCTTCTCCTCCTGCTCACTGTAGGTGGAGAAAGAAAGGCAGCTACTCTGTGAGCCATAACAGCTAGCTTAGCTTTTAGGCAGCTCTGAGACTTAATGATGGGGTTTAGTTTAGATAATCTAACCTTTTCTGAATGACGTAATTTTAGTTCAGCTGTACCATTTGCAGCATTCAGCCATAGCACTGAGGGAAAGAGCCTACCTATCCTCTCAGCTACCCTGAAACTTACTCAGTTCTTGATTTATCACTTCCATGGCAGAAGGAAGAGGAATATAAAATTAATCACACATGTTGGCTCAGCAAATGCATCTCACAGCATCTATAACATCTTGGCTGAACAAGACCTGCATGTGCTGAAGGGAAAGAAATCAAAACACGGCTCTGTGAGACCAGTTCCTTCCTTTTCTTTCTCTAATTAGTTTGAGGGAGATAAGTGAGAGAAAAATGTAGGCTATGAAATCCTCCAGCTAGGAGAAGAAAAGTAACAAAATAAAGATCCCATTAAACAGTACTACTGCTCCAGCTCACCCTTCATGGCTGTTAATGTTCAACTCACTGATAAAGGCACTTCACATGCGCCCACAACTTTCACCCTGACAGAACACTAGGGCATCATCACTTAGGGCATCTTGCTTGTCCTTCAAAACTTTCCTGTTTTGCCCTCCAGAAAAGTGCCCTTTTTTTGTGAAGTAACTGCCTAGTTAAACAAAATTGAACTCTCTATTCACAAAACTCCAGTGAATTTATTTTATTTAACTCCATCAGAAAGAAGGGTTTTGGAGAAAACTCACTTACTAAACAGGAAATAAGAATGAGAACAGTTTAGAAATCTACTTCATTCTGTGATGACTGAAAGGTCCCTTCCTAACTGCTATACTTGACTGTCAGAAAATAATCAACCCTTCCTTGCATTACCAAGTGTTTTCAGAATCTCTAGGGAGAGCTTCCAACTTTACCTATCCAGCAACCATCATTTTGAATTTTTCAAACAAGCTACCCTCTGATCCATTACACCTACATGCCCTTTCATACCATGGGCAACAAAAAAGCCAAAAAACTTCCCTAAACCTGCTTGCTTTCTTCAAAAATCCTATCATACCTATCTTTAGTGGCTACAAACTCTTCCTTATAAAAGATGTCTAGGAGTGGAGTTATCAAGTTCAACAGTTCTCAGCTACTCGCTGGTCTAAGTGGTGGACTTATGTAGAGTTTCCAGCTGGGCTATGAGCTGGAAACTCTGCAGATTGAAGGAGCGCACTCAAAGGGCATGAGACAGGGCCAGCTTCCCTTTCCTCAGTTTTGTTTGATCTCGTAGTGTGTCAATAGACATGTACCTGTAAAGAGCAAGTTGCTGTGGAATGAAAAAGATGCCTTCTTATAAATCAGACTGAAGTGGGTGAGCTTCTTGCCTGTGCAGTGATGGCAAGCTTAAAATTATAACACAGTCAGGGCATCACAGGAGTCCACAGCATTTATAAGGATGGAAGAATTCAGCTTTCTTCTCGGAAACATTACTCTCTTTTTTTCCATAAGAATATGTCTGTCATGTAAAGCAATTTATCCTCAGAGACAGCAGTAACGTCAGTGACAGGTAGTCACATAGATTGTTCCTCTAGTATAAGTTTAGTTGATGAACTGAAAAAAGTTGTTTGTCACTATTGTACTGACTGTGGCTACTAGGTTTTCCCCTCTTTTGTAATTCCCATTTCTCAATTTCATATGAGATTGACACTAAGCTTTGTCACAGACAACTTGTCTATTTCAATGAGATTAACACGATGAAAACATGAAAAATGAAATGAGAAGATTCTGTTTGTAGATTATTGTAATGCAGGAAAATAAAATAAGTGCAAAATGTGACTAGGCAGAACTTTAGAAACAATAATCCTATAACTTGTTTCCTTTTTGCTAAAGGCATATTGGACTTTGCTGTCAATAGCACTTGCAAGACTGAAACAAAACAGAAATGTGTGCCCAAATTGCTAAACTTTGACTACTAAGTCAAAATGTGATATTTGGATATTAATACATTTTTCTAGCAATAAGTGTACAGCACAACTTATGATCACAGTGATGATTGACAAAGGAAAAGTTCAAAAAGCAAATTTGCCTCCAGATTTTGCAAGTATTTTTGTCAGAGGCTAAAGCACAGCTATGGATGTGAACATCCACAGACTCAGGAGTGTCTGATACTCAGTATGATACCAGATCTCTCTGTATGATCTTCCTCTGTATTTCTATCTTCTAGTCTCCTTGATTCTTTTTCTTGATTTGCACATAGTATTAGTCTACCATTTAACTTTAATTTTTTAAGCTAACTAGAAAGAAGGGGCTGAACAAATATTGGAAACATTTTCTTTGAGTATCCATTTGAATTAAACAGCCAGGTAACATTTGACCATGTTTGTGACCCTTTCATGTTTGCTTTTCATGAATTTTCAAGTGTTTGATCTCTGTTACGGAATGGATTAGTAAAAAGCAAATTTGTAATTCAAATGCTGGAAACTCCACCAGCACCAATTTAAAATTGTATATTCAGATACGATATCTGAAATTTGAAATTCACATTGATTTGATAAATGAAGTGAGTTATAGCCAGCTCAGGTGCCTCTGAATACCTGTTAATTCACCTGCAGAGGAAAATGAAAAGGTTGCTTTAAACTCTCTTTGTACCTAAATTCAATCCTGATTTTTAAGCCTGTTTGTGTTCCTGTTGCAATTTAGTGTGGGCTCCAGGTTGTTCTAACTTCTATCAATTGTGAAAACTGCCACCAACACTTCTACTGTGCTAGGGTGGAGGGCAGATCAAACTGGACAGGTTGATATCTGGAAAATGCAACTCAAGTCAGTAAAGAAAGTCTGACTAAATGATTTGCAGTTTCCAAGTGCTGTACCAGCAATATATTTATTGATTTTAGAAATTCTTTAATAATGAACAAATGCACAATTTCACAAATAGTTCACAGACAATTCAGGAACACACAAGAAATGACATTTTAATAATAAATTATTCATTGCAAATTATTCATTGAGTTCTGATAGAACAGATAGATGAGACTTTCAGTATCTTTCTAGTATCTTTTTTCTAGTAGAGTATCTTCCATTTTTGCTATCCCGTACAATGAGTACCAATTGTGTATTGTCACTGGCAAGAATATGAAGGATGCACCAAAAACACCTTCCCAAAAAGATACAGACAGTGCTATCATATTTGTTGTGTTCTACACGCATTCACAGTTTAAGCCGTAAAACATGCAGTACAGATGCACTGCAAAATGTTTATGAAGCTGGAAATTCTCCCAGGTCAATTTTTTTTTTGTTGGCTTTTAATACATCTCTTGCCACCCATTCTGCCCCTGGGGCAGTCAGTTAGCTAATATCCATGGGGGAAAATGGTCTTTCTTACTATGCACAATAACTTAACATTAAAACTTTAAAGCTGTTAAAAATGCATTAAGAAAAGTTTCGATTTGCTCTTTTTTTCTTTCCACACTGGACAAACCTCTCTGTCTCCACATTCTTCTCTCAGATTCACTCCCTGTCCCCTCTTTCTCCCTCGTCCTCCTCACCCATGGTGGTGTTTGCTAAAGAACCTACCTACTTGGGAACATATTATGTAGAGACAATGGAGGTTCACAAAAGGAATTGACCTTCATAAAAGGGCTGTTTTCTGTCCCATATGCCTTCTTTATTTTTCACATGAATTGCTTTTCATCTGTCAAAATCTGCCCTTGATTTTTTTTGTGAAAAAAAAATATAGTGTTCTCCTGGCAGCGTTCATTGATACCACTCTGAGATCAGCGGGTCAAGACTGCTGAATGAGGAGAGGAGGAACAAGGGAAGGAGGAATGGTGAACACGCAGGACAGCTTGCTCTGGCACTTTGTTTCAAAGGGTTAGACGGTGTCCCAGTTTGTTGCACGATTAGATATCCTAAATCTATCACATCTGTCCTGGCCCCAGAAAACTGCTCAGCCTGTAGGAGTCATTGTTGGAACAACACTTCCAGTAATAATATTGCAACAACAATAATGGCAACAATATTAAAACAATATTGTAGTAATAATCTTCTAAACAAGAAAACAAAGGCAAAGAGATGTCAAGTGAGATAGCCTTGTGAAATCATATGTGGATTTTTTAGAACTTCCAGGAGCAGAATACGTAACTTGAGCTGCAAACACATCTCTGCGCCTGCAGGGAGCAGGGAGCTTGTGCTTCAGAGTATGCCGTTCTTTCCAGCTGAGTTTCCATGCAGAGATATTAGCAAAGAACGGATTAAGACTTAAAAATTATTGTTAATACAGAAGGCTTTTCTTTTTTTCAGCAGAGTTCCATAAACTACTTGTGTTTGTTTATTACTGTGAAATCATGCTTCACATTTAGGCAATTACAAAGACTGATGGCTCAGACAGGTTGCGTTTATTCAAGATTTTCCTGCTGAATGCTTAGATGAGCTTGAATCAGCAAATATGGTCCATCACCTTAACACTCGGACACAAAAGGAGAAGTTATAACAAGCACTGGTTGAAGTGGGAACAGGTAAATGTAATAGATTATCCAGCTGAAAAAACAAACTGGAAATTTACTTTAGAAAACTCACCTTACAGAGTTTCACCTAATAAACCACATGTATATACTGT
>NC_088098.1:25002700-25050200 GCF_036370855.1 Dromaius novaehollandiae
ACCGTCTCTCTTTTCTGGTGCAGATCCAGAACCAGAATCTTCTCAGCAGGAAATAATTCTTGTGAATTAGGGGTTGACATGTAGCTTGAAACTTAATGGTGATACACCTCTTCTTCCTCCCTCTCCCTTTTCAATGTTTTATCTGCATAAGCTTTCCATTCACCTCAACAATGTCATATTGCATCTGTAGAGTACAAAAAGGTAAAAGTTTTGCTGTACTATTAAGGAACGGGCATGTGGGAACCCCATTGCATGGGGTTAAACTCATGGGCCTTAACTCATACCAACATTTTAAGCACATGGATAAGAAGAAACTAAGTGTGTCCCCTAAACTAAGTGTGGATGCTCAAAAAAGCCTCCAGAAGAAGATGCTGACTGCTTAAGTTAGCTGCCACACCTTAGCTGTACAGGATCACCCTCTAGCCTACAGATAAACCCTCCTCTCCCATTAACTTGAAAAGGAACCAAAGCCGAAACCTTAGGATTGCTCTACTAAGCACCTAGTTAGGTGCCTCAGTAAAGCAGATGAGATCCCATCCTACATCATTAAAACTGTGTGCATAAGTAACACTTTCTCTGCATGTAACCACAATAAAATCATTGAGAACATTTATGAAATAAGGATGACAAAATCAGACCTTAATGACTTCTCCTGCTATTTGCAAAAAACAATATTTGAATTAAGAAAGTTAACTAGTGAGTAAAATATCAGAATCATATGATTTTCCTTTTGCTGAATAGTATTCAGCAGTTACTTTCTTATATGTCTCTGCCGTATAGGCTTTTATTCTTACTCACCAAATATGTCACAAACTCACAGATTTTTGCCCTGTAGGAGTCTAATATCTTCTTCTCTGGCAGTTTTTTTTTTTTCCTGGACTGTATTACATACTACCCTCTTTCGTCTTTTCCCTTACTTTGTCATCAGCATAGATGCTCTTATGAGGCTAAGGCTAACCCAAATCTGTTTCATGTAATAGAGCATAACTAGTACCTGATTTTCAATTGCAGCTGAAACAGCAGCAACTGATTCCAAATACACAGATACAGTCTTGCAACTCCTGAATATAGAAGCAGTCAGTTTGGGCTAAGCATGGGAGAGAACAAATGTGTAAAGTAGGCAGTAGCAGAGGATATACTCCTCCTTTGTTAAACTGGGATACTCAATTTAATATATACATAGGAAGAGAACAAAAAGAAGTCTGGCATTTTCATCCATTTTTAATAGTAAATTATTCAGTGAAATAGATTAGAGTGGGATTCTACAACTAAGAGAAGATAAAAAAAGAGTTATCCCATAATTGAAGAAGTTTTTGTCCCCGTAATGGATAATTATGGAATAACCCTCTTTTACAAGTGTTTAAAAGACATGAGAATGCTCTCAACTAAGTAGCTCTCAACTCTTACATCTTCTATAAGAGCCTGTGATTTGTCATAGAAAAAAATCATATTTGATCTTCTTTTATTCAAATTTTTGTAGGATATCGAAGATTTTCAAATGCAGAGGGGCATCTCCACATGGGTGCAGATATCCACCCATCTGGAATTCAGTGGAGGATTAGGACATATATGGCCTTACAGATATGAAACTGTCAGTATTCAGCAGATCTGAAATTCAGGCCCTCCTATTCAGAGGTTTAAACATGGACCTGTGTGCCTAAAATTAGGAAGCCACGGAGGAAATACCAGCCAAGCAAATATTAAAGCATGGGTCCTCTGAAAATACATTCTTAATGTTCACATTTGTTCATACCATGCAGGATTATGTTTTGAATGAAGTCCAGGGGTAAAAAAAAAGGGGGGGGGGGTTGTTTACCTTTTGAAAATATATTTAAGCATCCCTGAATACCAGACATTGGAATTTGTTAGCACAATGCATATTTCTAACAAAGGATGGGAATAGGGAATGGATACAGTTTATTTGTAAATTAAATAAATATGTTTCCTCCATGCCCTTGAGAGCTAGCTGATTTATCAGTTAATAAAATAATCATACACCACAGACTTGTGCTTCCAATTTATTTTAAAAAGAAATAACATTGCATTTTTGACATATATGAATACAAATGTAACACTAGAGGAAACTTTGTGAGTAGCCATGGATATATATCATCAACCCTGCATCAATTACATTACTTACTTTTTCTCTGCTACTTATAGGACAGATTCTGCATAAACAGTTATTTCTTCAGCCATTCCTAACTTAGGTGAATGACTCCATAATGCAACTATTGACGAGAAAGAAGACTATTTGTTTCAATAAAGGTTGTAGACCAAGCATTTCACACAGGTAAAATTAAAAATTACATTCAAAAATTTAGTTTTAACTGTGCAACCAGACTTTACTAGTATTTATGTCTAACAGTATAAGCTAAACTGAAAAGCAAATATATTCATTAAAAAATACAAGGTTGAGTCCTATATTTTTTCTTCACTAAAAATGTTAATACAGATTTCAGCTGTGCAGAGTTTATACAAATACTATTTATGTGGGATAGAAGTGTTCACATGCATCTTTTAGAAGGAGAAGGCCTATGTCTGTAGGTAGATTTTTTTTTTATTTTATTAGCATGCTTTTCAAGTCTTGTGGCCAGCAAAACACACGACAGAAAGCACACACGTGTTGCAAATGCAAGTAACCTCATCATACTAAGATGAGCAAAGATAGAGCCAGCGTGCCGCATGGCAATTCAGCACAGCAGTGGCTGAAATAATGCAATGAATGTGGATCTAAAATCCTTTTGTGAATATGGGTCTCATTCCTGCAGCCCTTATATGAATAACTGACTTCAGTGTGTCTGCTTGCGTCAGTAAGGAGTAGTCCCCTGAGTAGACTATGCCATTTCAGACCCTCATTTTTTGTGTTTGATGGGAAGCCGAGCTTTTTAGAATTCCCATCCCCACCCCTCCCATCTCCTGTTCTAATCATCTTCTCCTTTTTTGGACATACATTTCTCCCCCTCTGCTCTTTAAATTCCCTCTGCTCCCTCCTGTATATTAGCCTCAGCCCTACTTTGTTATTTTTGTTGCTTGTTACGTCCTCCCTCCATCACTACTCCAGACACTTCTCTCCCCTTTGCTAGTCTGTTCGGTTCCTTAGGGACCCTTCACACTCCCCCACAACTGAGCAGCTTTTTGTTTCCAATGGTATTTTAAAAACTCTAGGCTATATTCACTTCTCTTGAGAGAAAATTAAAAAAAAAAAAAATAATAATAAACTTCTCCAGAAACTCCACTAGTTTAAACTCAGAGACTTCCAGACGAATTCTCTTTTCAAAGGGACAGAGGAGATTGAGACCTATGAAGAAGCCAGGGCAAGCCATCCACTGAAGTTCAAGGAGCCACAGGCAATTGCTAGAGATCCTTGGGCTCTGCTGATCAAGCCCTTCTATGAAGCAGAAAAAGCTTCTCTCCTCCCCCAGCAGCATAGCCCTCTGAAAATCAATGCAACTGTTGGTACAATGTTCACTCTCTGATGGCCAAAACAGGCTGAACTCAATGGGACCCTCTCCATTGATTTCAATAGATTTTTGGTTCAGGCCTCCAGGGGAGATGCATGCAGGTGCAAACGGAAGCTTTAACTTTCTTGTGTATATCTGTGGAATAAGTTGTTAGGGAATCATGATATATAGCATTACCATTTCTCAGAATCCATTCTCATAATATTCTCTGCAAAAGCATGCAATTGTTCTGTATAAATTGGGCAGTTCTCCTTTAGAGGAAATTGAACCTGTGGTGGGTGTCCCTTCTGAAAACTGAGGGTTTCTTTGCCCCATCCTACCCCATATGTCTTTGAAGTATCAAACCAGACTTTTGCTGAAAGTCTTCAAATGAGATTACTTAAGCTCTCAGTTACACCAGTGAAAATCTGGAGTTAACCCCACTGCGGTGTTCACAGAGGTTACCCAAGGACAGGTCCTACCCTCATGAATTTGTGTGCTAAACAGCACCTGGGGACCACTGGAAAAATAGAAGGCAAACCCATTCCTGGTAAATATTGACACTGGGGGGAAATGCATAGGGCAGGACAATAAATACACAAAAAATGGAGGAAAGGGGGTAAAGAGCAGGAGGGGGGAAAAAAGCAAGGAATCAGAAATTCTGGGGAATGACAGTTGGTTTGTCATTCTGGTGAATGCCAGGAGTAAGCACACAATGAGGCTTAGGGGAGAATAGATCACAGACAGGATTGAACTCTTTTACATCACCACATAAAACATTTTAGCAAAATAATTCTATTATGTTCAAGGCTGGGATTTGATGATATTCTTTCTTTTTCCAAATTCCATCTCCGTATATGATATTCTATAACATAGGAGTATGTTATTTTAGTTGATTTTTTATTTTTTAGAAAATGCCTATTTTATAATCACACTAAGACACTTTGGACTAAGCAGTTGTGTTGATTAAGCCACACCTCAAATATGCTGGAAGCATGAGGTTAAATGCACCGAGGTGTGCATTAATCAGCCATACCATATAGTCTGTCCTGTCTCACTGCATAATTAAAGCCCAAACCAAATAGTTTTGGGGAGACGGTTAGGAGTGAAGATTTTTTTAAAGTGGGTTTTACATGAGCTGTCCACAGAGCATGGAAAAAAATACAAGATATATTTAGAACAATATTTTAATTTGTGATACTTTACTAGATTAGATGGAAAGAATGTAATGTTTAAAAAAGGAAAATGTGATTAAGAAGCTTAAGTGCACAGTATATTACATGAAAATTCTGATCATAAAGGTAATATCTACTCAAAATTATAATTTCTGTACTTTTGAAATCATCTCAGCAAGAATTATCTACCCATATCAAATTGTAGCACTTGTCAAAATCAACTGTAAAGCATCTCAAGTGCTCTTCTGAATCAACAAAACAGATGTATAGCGATGTGAGGTTGCACTGAAATGGAAATAAAACTGAACTAGATGCCAGTCATTGCCCTTAATCTCTTGAACCCAGCACTTAACACAGAGAATACCACAGGTCTTTGGGACACTGTTTAGAAGGAGAAGAAATCAAGACTTGAATCTTAATAACATATGCAAAAACACTCTATAAAAGTATTTTCTTCTGGGTTTTCTAGAATCTGATATGCTCAAAGATCACTTCTACTTGTTCATAAACATGAGGCAATGCTTGAGACAGTAGAAAAACTGAAATATGTGAAACTTATAAAAAGGTGTTTAATTTTTTTAAATAGCAATTAAATATACCTATTTGTTCAAAAGTCACTGTCCCTTTTTTTTCCAGTAAAAATGTGAAATGATGTTTATGGGATAACACCTGCAGCACATACAGTGCATGTAGCATTTAGTTAAAATTACAATAGTGATGATTTTTATTGAGAGCATTAATAGATGAAAAATGTCTGCAAACATTGGACATTAGGAAACACTGGCCCAAACTCTGTAGTCTAGGACAGGCATTTGAAGTGAGCTCCTCTGCAAATTTTCCAGAACCCATCCTCCCTGGGAATGTGATGAAAATGACTGTTTTCTCCTTGAGTTTGTCGTTGTGGCGTGTTCCAGTAGGATGAAGCACTGAATGGGGCGGAGGGGAACATAGACTGAAAAATGCATGAACATTTGCCTCACCTACCCTGTGAACTAGCTAAGCCCCTGAATCGCAGGTGGAGGGGTTTTGTAGGCTAAGGGGTACTGGAGAGTTATATCATTTATCAACACTCTACTTGTTTCCCTGGTTTTGTTTCCATGTACACCTGAAGTTTTTGATAACTGATGCAATGCTGAAAATTACTGATTTCTCTGCTACATACCATAAGCCAAAGTAACGAAGGCTACATATAAAGAAGCCCAGCTTTGTCATCATCATTACAGGGCAGACCTGAGGTACAATCCAGATGTGCAGAAGCCTCTCCTCCCCTCCCCAGCCTCCACAGGATGGAAACCAGGGGCCAAACCCCCCGTCTAGATGCTTGAGGATTAGGACTCCCAGATACATCAACTCACTCCTGCAGGTCAGTCCAGGCAAAGTTTCAGTCATCACAAAAAGTCCTCGCTCTGTTTTGCTGTCAAGGCTCAGGGGCAAACACGCTCATTTCTCCCATTGAGGACATCAACCAGCTACAAATATTTTAGCCTGATTTAAATAGATTTTGGCGAAGCTAATTCAAGCGTCAGCCCTTTATGGATTTCATCGCTATGCTTTTTGACCTCTGTATAGCATTTGCGCTATTGTGTGCAGGAAAAAGTAGATATCAATTCTCTATCTTAAGAAAGACAAAAATAAGAGTGCTTGAAATGTTTTGAATTCAGCACATGTGACTCAGTCACATTGCGAAGTTAGTGAGCAACATTATTTCTGCAGGTTATATGCTGCAGAAAGGACGGATTCTTGTAGGAGACGAGGCAAAAGAGAATCTACTTTTAATTCAGGTAAGGTTAGTGTTAACAATTGCATGACACAAGCTGGTTAACCAAAAGGGCTAGTCCTAAAGAAGAAAGGAACTGAGTGCCAGGTCTCAAGTTCTCATTTCCAACTCTCCCAGTGATTCAGTCTATAACCTTAAGTAAGTCAGGTAACTTCTGCATTTAAGGTTTACTTACCATTGTCAAGAATAAGCACACAGGAATTTCTCCAAATTTTCCAAATGTGGAAGTGATTTTGCTAAGTACCAGAGATCAACAGACTACTACAAAATCAACAACAGAGCAAAGACAAAAATTAAAGCTTTGGACAACATAGATATACAGAAAATTCTAATAGATACATGTTAAATTCAGTATAAAACCCAACCCAAGCAGCCAGGAATGTTAATTGCTGAAATGTTACATGGAAACAAAAGCAATACAAAACATTTCTTCTCCTGTCAAGTTTCAGAACGGACTCAGTCATAGCCCCATACATATAGGTATGAGATATCGGAACAACGTTCCTGTCCTTCCACTTCTCCTCCATCTTTCATCCTTTCACTAGCAGCACTGCTGTAGCACTAGCTAAGACAGAAAGCCTGACTTTCCCTTTCTCTGTTTTTACTTCTTACTATCACAAAGTGCAAGCTTTAGGTTTTTCTTTTTCTTTTTCTTTTTCTTTTTTAAGAAGAGATTATGGTTTTGTTTGGCACAAAAGTCAAAAATTGGGGGATTTTTGCTGTTGTCTTCCAACATTCTAGGAAGTTCTCAGTATATAACAACAAGTTCTTTCTGTCAGTACTCAAAATACTGAGAGAAACATTTTGAGAGATCTGCATGTCATTTACAGGATGAAGACCCAATGCTTGCCCCAGGAGCTGTTCCAGGAACGTCAGCATGCGCAGTCCCCCACTGCAGTCCCCTGTTGCAGTCTGTGGGCAGCTGGCTCAGCCTGTGCAAACCTCTGTGCAGCACCTAGACTTGAAGCACAGCACAGTGCGTGGACTGTTTGCATATCCGTCCACACTGCAGAGCCACGGCCACTTCTCCCCTCTCCCAGAAGTATCACAGAAGCAATATGAGGAAGTCCCACCACAGCGGAACAAGATTGTGCTGAACGGCGGTTCATGGCTGTATCACAGTAGCAATAGCTCCCACTTCTGTGACAGGCCATGAGTATGTACAGAGAGAAATGTGCCTCCAGCTTTCTCTTCTCTCCTGTGGAGGTGGCAGCAGGTCCCAGCTGGCTGCCAGCTAATGCTCAGGCTGTGGAGGAGGTGTTTAGCTGTTCAGTGGACAAAATTTCACAGAGACTTCCATAGTGAATATTAATTCCGCTAACTCCTAAAGCTTTTGAGTTAGTATTGAGCAATTTTTGATGCAAGCTGACATTCAGAATTCCTTCCCTGCACTCTATATGATGACACTTTGGTAAATGTATTGTTCTTTTCACCTGGCCATATTTCCTTTCCAAAACAAACACATAACAGAAATTGTTTCAGCTTTCTAGATTATTGCCTGACAAAACTGCAGTGGCTGGGAAAGGCAAATCAACATTACAGCTGCTCTCTCTGCTTTGGATTTCCATTTTTTTGCTTTGGTTTGGATGTTCTCTGAAATGCTGAGCAAAACTGCATTATCAGTTGCACCACAGTACATATATTGTTGTTCCCAAAGGTTTACTTATAACATTCACAGCACCATTTATTTTTTTTCCTTTCCCCCCATTGTCATTTCTGTACAGATTTAATACAACAGAAACATGGCTTCCACTGGGAGCTACAGGTAGAGCAGTTCCAAAGTTCTCTATAATTGGTGTCTGCCATGCCTGCTCACAGTAAGTTATGTAAATCACAGCAAGGACCCACAACCCCTAAAGGCATGAATATTTTTTCATTCAGTGCAGAGGATAACTACAGAATCTTAGTAATAGTCCCCTCCACATCAGGGATCTCCTTACCAGGCAAAGTCAAGGTCTAGTAACTGGCCATGTCAGTTCTGCAATTTAAATCCTACTGTTAGAGATAGTTTGGCAGGGATTACAGTAGGTCAAGGTATTGTACATAATATTAACTTTTGGGATGCTTTTCTCCTTTCCCTTGCAAATCCCCCTGCTTCTGTTTACATTCATTGTAGCAATTCCAGCAAACCACAGATCTGAATATTTCTTTCTTTTTTTTTTTTCTGAAACAACTCTTTAATTTAAAACGAAATGAGAGGCTGTGAGAGTTCCGTTCTGAACTAATTTACAATGAAGGAATAACTCCACAGATTTCACTTGCACTAACTCTATTTTCTAGCAATGTATTTTAGTTAAAATCATGCCTTCCAAGTGACTAAACTCAAGGTTAATATTAAATCTATTTCCTTTAAAATAGTACTGCAAGTAGG
This sequence comes from Dromaius novaehollandiae, assembly GCF_036370855.1. Taxonomy (NCBI): domain Eukaryota; kingdom Metazoa; phylum Chordata; class Aves; order Casuariiformes; family Dromaiidae; genus Dromaius; species Dromaius novaehollandiae. The sequence continues at coordinate 25,011,464 of NC_088098.1, forward strand.
AGAATTTTTAGACTAGAATTTTTAGACTAGATTCAACAAGTCAACTTCTGTCTTCTTATCGTATTTTATTTCTCCCACAAATCTTGCATTTATGGGTCATATACACCAGTTTATGCATAATCTGTTAGGTAACTGAATGGATCCTTAAAACATAGTAATTGTCTACTTCTATTACTGGGGAAAGAAGGAAATCAGTTAGCACTTACTAAAATAAAATCCATGTTCACATTTGCACCTTAATTAGAAAACATCCTGATGTTCTTTGGTGATGAACATGAAAAAAAGAGGAGAAATATTTTAAAAATCCAGCTAAACCTGATTCTTCTGCTGCACTTACCAGCAAGAACTATGACAAAGAAAAATCTCCTTTGGGCTTGACTTTGCCTATAGCTCCTCTGGACTGAATCTTAATCTAATTTAATAACTTGTCAAATTTTACCTCCACCCTTTCCCGTCTACTTGCTCAGGAAAGTTAAACTGAGAATCAGCATCTGGTTTTCACTGAGGACTTACTTTTCTTTGTTTTTTGGATTAAGAATATCAAGCAAATACATACTATACACATACGATACAGTTTTACACACACACACACACACAAACGCATTCATTTCCTGGGACATACATAAGCTCTTCAAGGAAGGTAGATGGTTCATAAAAATATGGTGTTAGACCAGGTAATGGGCCTCAAACTTGTTTTCTGATACAGCTACTGCGCATCGTGCTGTACCACCTGCACCATGACACTCTCTGGCACACATAGTAAAGCTACAGATAGAAGGATATGGCTGAGACAGCGCATTCTGCGATTCCTGTCAGCTGCTGGCTTGGTTCCCCTCAAGGCTTTGAGGAAGTAGAAATGTGGTAGACAAACATTTAGACTCTCGGGAGGATCCTAGTGAGAAAATAAAGGTGACTTAAAGCCTCTGCCTCTAGACATCTCAAGCCCGTGCACAGCACAGCTCAAGTGTATTGAAGAGCACCAGGCCACTGATTCAGCCTGGACTTAGTAAATTATTTTCCATCAATCACAAGAAGTGTCTACTCAGCCCTGCTTTCCATTGCCCTACTGCCTAGATAGGTTGAGGCAGAGAAAAGTCAGTGGCTAGCGCAAGTCAAAGCAAAATTCAGTGGTTCAATGTTCAGATGTCTCTATTCTCTATCATCTCATATGTAAACATGAGCTATAATCACCCATGTGCCATGCTCAGCTAAGCTAGCTATTGGCAAAAACAGCATGCAATTGAAATTTTCCCCAACTTTAATCAATGGACTGTGTCTTATGGAACAAGAGCTGGTTGCTTCTGGCAGACACAGGTAACTGTAGAAATCTCAGTCCTTTATGTCATATGCAATAAGGTTTTTAGATGACATCTCTTACATACTTAAAATGATGTAAATAAAACATATTTTCACTTGAAAAGTATTGTTTGGAAAGGCCATAATGGAAGGGCACAGCTCCTGACCTTCATAGATTTTAGATATTAGAAAACTTAACAATTCATTTGTTTATTATTGATAAAAGTTGTTTAAGGCTCCTGCAGTCTCTCAAACTGCTTAAATAAATATGAAAATTATGATTATTTTACTTCTGTTAGCCAAAATCAAGCTGTTCTAGTACAATTCCTGCACTCCCTTGAGGCCCCTGAACCAAGAATGTGCTGGGTCTGGAATATTCACTCCCTACTGTAACATGAACCCCAAGGTAGAGCAAAGAGTACCTATTTTTCTTAGTGATTCAAGACTCCTAATTGCAGGTTAAGCTTTGGCTCATTAGGAGAGAGTCCAAGGGCTTTGTGAAGGCTGAAGTAATTTTTGTCTGGAAAAAAATTATTGAGGAGTGGGAGAAAAAAAAAAAAGCATTATAAAAATGTTGCATCACTCTGGGTTATACCAGATGAGTTATGATAAGGAACACTATGTCTGACATGAAGCATCACATTAAGTTAAAAATAAAATAAAAACTAAAATGTTCCCCCCATCCCCGCCCAAAACTCTGGTATGTTCAATTTCAGTTATTGGAACAGTGTTTTCTACCTTCCTTTTATGGCTTTTTTTATAAAAGGTAGCTGGTACTCACAAAAAATTTTGGGACCGTTCAAAACTTTTCACAGTTAATTAGTAATGCATGTAGCAAAACACCCGCCCTACCTCTGGGCCTTGGGGGCTGCCCTGGTTCACTTGTAACTGATTTATTTTTTAAGGTTGTCTGGCACATCTCCACCCCAGCTGCTTCCAAGAATTTCAGCCTAGCGTCAGCTGGGAAAGATCAACTTCACATGCTGACATACAGAGGCAGCCTTTGGAATATTGGGGCCTCTGGTGGGAGGTGTCAATGGGAATCTTTGCTCTTTTTCCTGATCCAGGGATACAGTATCTGCCACCATTGAAGACTTTTTTTAAATGTTTTCCTTAAAAGAACACTCACCTGATTACTACACTATGTTTTTTCTCAATCAGAAACAGAAATGTTATCTTTATCAGATTTGTGACTCATTACGTAGAGCTGAATGGTGGATGGCTTTTGCAGGCATCCAAAAGCATTGGTAATGACTTGTGAGCTGCCAAAAAAAAAAAAAACCACTATTTTATTGACTGCTTAAATTTTACGGAATACAAAAAAGGCTAGAGAAAGATTCTCATATCTTTACTTATGTCTGAGTAATGATTTACTCTGGAGGTCTACTGCTGAAATTGATGGCCACAACCCCTTTCCTAGGGACACGTGGCTTTTCTGGCATTATTTTCATTCAGAACTGCTCCTGAGGAAAATTTTGTAACATATCCCCTCTTTTATTTTTCCTCCTCCAAGGTGGCAAATTTACTTTGTCACTAGCCTTCATCCCTAAGCTCCCATCTGATGCCCTTCTGTGAGGTTCACTGAACCCAGAGCATCCTATCAATCATCTATGCAAAATATATATTTTTAAACTTTAATATCTAATAAATTCCATTAGTAAAGGAAGAAAGCATCTCTAATTTGAAAGTACAGCACCTGATTCTACTTAAATTGTTTCAGACTTTTCAGACACGGCCCTGAATAAAGAACTGCACAAAGCCACTCACTGTGAGATACAGACTGGCAGTGAATTTTACCTCTGGGGTCACCTTTCCAAATCTGTGTAGCCAAATGTTTGAAAGATTTTCATGTGTTAGTCACGGGTTTGGTTTGATCCAGCGTTGAGGGGATCCAACGGGAAATTCATCTTTTTTTTTTTTTTTTCAAACTTCAACAGCCTTTTTCTTCACATACATAATTTTGGAACAGTGTTACAGAACTTTATTTCTTTCAGAAGTTAAGGCAATAATAAAAAATGCAGAACCACAACTTCAGCATGATGAAAAAATCGGAGCATTGATAGACCATCAGACCTTTAATTAAAACAATATTCTTAGATTTTATTCTCTACTAGATAGCTGAACAAAATCCCTGCAGTTTAGCTATGCAACATTACTCAGTTTAACTGTTACTTTATGTTCATCCATGTTCAGATGCTTATATTGAGAGAACATTCCTAACCCGCATAGAGAGCGAGACCGTATTTTGTTAGGATAGCAGACTTGTTATGTTCCATTCAGCTCAGCACCATTAAGCTTCTGGGTCTAGCATTTGCTGTCTGCTGCCAGGATTAATATCTTAGTATTTTCTTCCTAGTCTATGGTTACATTTCAAGAATTAAATGATCATTCAGAAAGTTGGCTTCAGTTTATGAGCTGTTAAACCTATGAGAGATACAGTACGTCAAAATGAAAAGAAATAGTCAAAGTTGTAATCATTAATGCTAACTTTTCCCTCAGAGTCTTTATCACTTGGCACATAATGTGCACCCATTCCTGTTAAAATAATTTTACACAAACCTAAAAATAAGATTTTCTGTGGAGGACCCAGCAGATAGCTTTTTATTGTATTGTGCTTTGAGAGAAGGGGGACTGAGAACCTGGAGGCAGAAATCTTTCATTCATCCCCCGCCCAGGATGCCTGGCACTGGCAGGTGAAATGAAGCTGTCCCCCACCCAGTATCCCATTAACAGACCCCCAAGCTTGATTTTGAGGGTGTGTGATAGCTCAGTTGTTATGCCTTTTCAAATTTTTACCCCCTCAGGTAATGACTGACAAGGAAGGAGAGTAAAGATCAGCCAAAATGCTGGCTGGATCATGGTGGCACCTGTTGTCTGGGAGCCTGGCAAGAATCATTGACACTCCTAAAGAAGTATCCAATGCAGGCAATAATTCCCAAGCCATTTCAGGCTACACCAGTCTATCTGAGTAGACTGGAAGGCTCTTTTTTTAATAAAAATAATTCCCTGCCTAATAACCATAAATAAGAATTTCATTTACTGTAGCAAGCTCTTCTGCATTTCTCCAGAAAAGTTCAAAGCCATGTTTATTCTTCCTAAATTAAACAAAAATGCTAGCAATTGTCTAATACTAATACTAATGAGTGTTACTGTTAGCGCTGCCTCTTATTGCACTGTCACTCCCCCTCCCCTTCCTTTACCGGTAACATTATTTTTTTATCATTTTAATTTTTGTTCACCCAGTATTCGGCATACAGGTCTAAAGTTCAGACAAATATAACAATCAGTTGAGAAATACCCACCAGACAAGTATTCATGCACTCTTGTATCACCTGACATATGGTGAACAAGCTGATGAATGACTCAGGATTTAAATGGTAATTACCATTCATCATTATAATAGACTTACTAATTCATAAATTCTTGGTAAGCCAATTTTCTATAAAAAGGTTAATAACAAGAGTGGAAAAGAAAGAAAAAAATAGCTCTAGTGTGATAAAAAATGTAAAAGCTAAAATATCTTCACTGCCACATATCCCATCTAATGATTGAATAGTTTTGCATCAAAGTGCTTATTGATGCAATACCACTTGCTGTACTGGGGCTCTGATGGAAACAAGGACAGACAGAAAAGTCGAGAACCTAACTGCACAAGGAGGAGGCTGAAATGTGTTAGACAAAGAAACTCAATCAGCCATACATGAAAAAGGCAGGTGGGACCCCCTCACTCATTTGCTAACTTTACAGCACATGCGGACAAAGTCATCTTCTCAGAACTGCTCACAACATAAATGATATGGGAAATTGTGTGGCAAAGTTGCAGGGACTCCAAAGTGGTGCTGAGCCAGTCCTCATATCTGATCTAAGTGGTCAGAGCCTCACTGACTCTCCTACTTCAATCAGATTCTCTGAGCCAGAGCGACATGAAGTTGTCTCTGCTTTCATAAAAACAAACAAACAGGCAAGCAAGCAAACAAACACAGTTTTGTTGGGTTTTATGTTCTTTATCTGGAAGAACAATGTGAACATAATTTACAATCCCTCTGGAAAACAGCAATATTAACTATAAAGAACACATACAGCCAGCACTGAAATTCTATATATCCAATGGTCAATACAGCACTTATTCTCCCATTACATAACACACGTAAATACATACAAATACAAATATTAGTTCCATTTTTAATGCTTATGTAGCCATGTCTTTTTAATCATGAGAGGCCAATATGAGGAAGATTGTATTACCCCACCAAATGCATTTGGTTTCTTTGTTCATATATATCCTACTAGGGAGTAGTAGGGGTGTCTGAGCACCACAGATTTAGAGGCTAGCCTTAACTGCACCATGGATATACTTTTTGGGTCAGATATATAAGAGGTAGGGGGGCACGGATAGGGAAAAGATGCATCTGTTTGCAAGGGACCGAGGGAGAGCAGGAGTGGAGAACAGGAGAAGTCATGCATGGAAACTCAGCATCCATTCTCTTTTTCCATACCGTTGTTGTCATGCAGGGGAAACCTAAGAGATATCAATGTCCTTGGGGAATGAAGCAGTCATGTGTAAGTGGAATTTTTGATCATTTTAGCCTGTATTTGGAAACTTGTAGGGAAATTTGCCCTTTCAATCTGTTGCACCTTAGGTACCAGGATGATTGACCTGTTACTGGGTATTCAGGAATACAGCATTTGGAAGTGAGAAAATCAAACCTGGGATTATGGTTTACTGGGATAGTGAGATTATGAATAATATTAAAATTTACTACAGTTTACTCTATAGTCAGAAAAGTTTATAATGTGGGTAATCTTACTGACTGCTTTGTTCTATACAAGCTCTTCTAGCAATGTAATATGTAATTGATGCCAAGGCAGACTCTCATTGGAATTCATTTCTTTCTCTTTCTCTCTCTCATCTTCTCTTTCTGTCTCTCTCCCTCTCGTACACACACATTGTAGAAACCGACCTGCACCTCAAATTCAGAGGACTTATTTCAAACCAAGAAAAGTTTAAAGATATGTTTAGAGTTTCAGACTTTGGTCAAGGAAATTAATTATTGAAACAAGGATGTACAGCATGAAAATTAGCTCTTCATTAGAACTGGTTTTCAAAGTGTATTTATATCCAGAACTTTGGACAATTTGCAAAGACTGATTTCAGTTTCACTGATGAAAGTAATATGGAGTTTAGAGATTAGAAAGGGCATAGTGAGAAGTTATCGGTTCCTTTTGTCTTAATTGCTTGAATAAGAACAGTAAATCTATGTAAAACAAAAGAGACTGTATAAGATATAACCCCAAAACAAAAGAAAAAGCAAAACTCACATACAGAAGCAGGCTGCTTAAGGCATCATTCCAAAGCTCTGTGTTCAGCCATACTACTAAGATGCAACTATATTTCAAACTTCACTATAGCTAGCTACAAAGTACCAAAATACAGTGCACGTTTTCTTTATTATAAAAATGACCAAATTAATATACAGTGGCAGTGAAATAATTTTAACACTGGATTTCAGAAAGAGAATATGGCAAACCTTTATATATTTGCGTAACTTTTGTTCTATTTTTATGTGTACGCTAAGCCCAAAGCTTAAAACATGAAGTACGAAATGCCTTGATTAACAAGTATCACTACATTTTTTGTTTTCCTGGGGATACAAAGCATAAAAATGGGTCAGCTTTTGGGTCAGTTGCAAAGGGGAATTAAATTGGAACAGAATGAATCAGAATGCTTTTGCTCAGCCAACTACATAATCAAAGGATAAAAATTCCACTGAAAAATTTAGTATCCAGCTTCCCTAACTAACCCTTCTGTCATAAATCAAAATATTTTATTTTATAGTTAAAGTTAGTTTTAGCATTGGGGACAAAGAGTAAGGAAAAGAACAGTACAGATAGACTCTTCTGACATCACAGTAAGCACAACAGTAAAGCTCTGGTGGGTTGTGAAGTCACTGGGATGACATGTAGATATCTTTGGACACAGTTTCCTTTGCACCATGCATTTTAAACCTGGATATTATATGTAAAACACTCTTTATGATTGCTAGGAAGAATATTGCCCTTGCTCATTTGTATTTTGATATCTTGGAAGATTCAGTTTATTGCTGATTTTCTATTACAGAATGAGAACTGTTCGGGTTTTTAGGCTTACAAGCACAGTTTCAGGTTTGAGCTGCTATTGCTGAACAGTGGGATATAGCAACGATGAAGTGAGATTAGTATATAGCTCCACATGGTTACCATTATATGCTTAAAAACCTGTTTTTTAATGTCACTTATTAGCTTTACTGTTTTCAGGGTCAATTTCTAAAAGCTGCCCAAATTTTCCAGAAGTTGGACACTTGCAGCTCCCATGAATTTACTGCTAAACATCAAATATTGAAATGGATGGAAGATGAATGTAAAGGTTTGACCTAACTGCCTCTGTTGCTCTTATGGAAACTTTGAGAAATGAACCTGAAGTTGTATAACCTTAGAAATATTTGAGGTTTTATATCACAGTTTTCCTATGCACTCACTGCAGAATTGCATATTGCTTTTGATGGCTGCATTTTTTAACAGATCTATATTTTTCTTGGTAATAAGGTTTTCTACTTACTAATATTTGGGAAGAAGAATTTATCATAAGTATTTCTATCCATGGAAATACTTCTTATTTGTCCTAGTGTGGGCAAATTAGTGTTTTGTCCTTTTTTATGATCTTAAGAAAATATTCTGTTTATGCCACTGCATAACTGTACAGTTCTGAGTATCCTGTCCCAAACAGGCTAAAATAGAAGAAGAAAAGGCACATAGCTGGGTGAAGATGATGACCACTGGTATGGAATCAATTCAGTATAAAGAATGACAGACCAAACTAGGAAAAGAGAAACTGTAGCAGAAGGAGACACTCCGTATCATCAATGGCATGGAGAATGGGGATACAGAATGATTGCTGACTATGATTCGTAACACAAGAAGTGAAAAGAATAAGTCTAGATTTAAGGGAACAAATTAAATGCTCTTTCATTTAATGTATAATTAAATCATGGAACTCTGACACAGGATGTTGTGACGGCCAAAACTATAACAGACTCATAAGGTAGTGACAAAATAAATTCATGAAAGGAAGAGCTATGGGGGCTATTAAACATACTGATGTACCTACTGCCTTCTGGTCAGCAAATCCCCAAACCATGAGTTGACAGACAGAGAAAAGGTTCCAAAGCCATCATTGGTCTGTCCATTCCCTGTTCTTAAATATTTTGTCATAAATCTCTGTTCTACTTACTTTCAGAGGCAAGATCCTGGACTAGATGACTCTTTATTCTGATGTAGCATAGCCAATATTATGTTCTTAAATTCTCAAGGATAGAATTCCTTTGCTAGGAAAGGATAGAAAATATAGTGGTAGCACTTTGTACTCAGTACTCACAGATGAGTTATGCCAAAGTAGCCCTCTAGAGCCTCAAAATATTCCTCGTAGAGTAGAAATAAGTATAGAATTCCTGCAATATTTGCTTTTTTTTTTGCCCCAACAGATTCTTTTTCTAACCTAGCTCTGACCACCACTTAATAAGCCAGTGAGCTGCTACATGATTAGATGAATTTGTCTCACAGCAGATGTTATCCAGAAATCCCTGACCTTAACACCATTTCCAAAAAAGGTTTCCATACACACACACGGAGACACACAAGCTGAACCATACAAGAAACTATCCCAGGATAACGTGATAGCAGTTGAAACTAAAATATTTCATCAGGCTTTAGAATTCTACTCATAAAATAAATAGCCTAGACATTGTTTGTCTGAAGCTCCCATTTATGCTCAGGCTGTTCCTTTAAGAAGTCCAAACTTACAGTTCTTCAGAAAATACTCAGTCTACCGTGTATCAAACAGGACATGGTCTATCCTGTTAGATTCATGCTAGTAAGCTAACAAAGGCTGCAGCATACGCCAGAGTGCTGGCCCATCGCAGTCAGTTGTGCTGGTGTGCTCCGTGGTGAGCCATCACTCTCGGACAATGCACAGGAGACTGTCTTTTGTGAATACAAGCTATGTGTCATCTGAACTATCACACTATTTGTGGAGGAAGAGAATTTAAGCACATGGTCGTGCCATCCACTTTCCTTTAAGAGCCAAGAATGGCCTATTTTATATTACTGTTTAGACATAGCCTCTGACCACCACAGAGAGGTATCATTCCAGGAGCTAATTAAAAATATCTATATTTCTGTACTTTTTGTAATTATGAATTGATACCATATAAATAGTCTTTGGAAAATTCTATGTTTTGTGTGGGGTGAATATCATAAATGATCTTGGTGGTTTCTCACCACTTTAATATCTTTCAGTCTCTGGTACTCCTAATTGCCTTCTTTTTCACTGCAAAAAGCTTCTGGCTCCTTATAGCACAAGGTAAAAAGAATCGTGCAACATTTTTATGCAGCACAAGTATAGGATGTGGTTCAAGCCACAGAGTACAATACTGGTGTGTTTAACATTGATGTGTACATTTCTTGGAGAGCCATGACAAAGCTTTTCCCAAAAACTGCCAGACCCCCACCTTGCTCAGTCCACTGTGAAAGAAAGTGTTTCTGGCTTTGAGATTTTTGGGTTAGGCTTGAAAGTTCTTTTCTTTTAACAAGGAACCTAGAGATCCAAACTGTCTCTGTCTGCAAATACGCAAACATTTTCAGACACGCCTCGATGCTTTCTGAGATAGAAATCTTCCTACAGGGTTTTCTTCTTGCTCAAGGTCAGATAACTTTCACAGTACTCACACCATCTACAAGATTTACTATCAGTTATAAAAACAGCTGTGAAATGTAGGTTTATTCTTGATGCCTGGAAGTGGGTTTGATGTTGTAACTGGTCTATAAATAATAAAAGTAAATATCCATGCATGGATACTATGAGACATACTGCATGTACTAAACACACAGTATATGTACCATCAAGTATTTCAGAAATATCTAATATGTTCTGAAATTTATATTCTGCTTTTTCCCCACATCCCATAAAGTGAGCAAATGTCTCTGTCTGGAGCCATATGTCTGCACTCAGGATTTAGTCATGGCCTACCAAAGCATTTACATGAGGAAACACAAAGGCATCCATTGCCTAGGCCACCTGCACTATGGATGAGTAGCCTTGGACATCAGCATTCGTGGCTGGTTGTCCCGATCCAATATCGGGAGAGTTTCGTTACAATCCCAAGGACGAGATTAAGACACTACAGTCGGTCAAGTATCGTACAACCTTTTAACTTTATTTTCCACGAAGTGGGGAGAAAAGGTGGGGAAAAGCAAAGGAGAGGGGGAAAAGGGTATGGGGAAAAGACAGAGAAAGTTGGAAAAGGAGAGAAGAAACTAGCTACCACCACTCCGAGTCCGATGATGTTCCCCTGACTTCCTCTGAGATCTCCAATTGTCACCCCCCAGCACTTTATGGCGTGTGTGGTTTTTATAGGCTTTTGCCCCGCCTCCGGGAGGGTGCTTCTTGGCTTCTCAAGCAAATGAGCTGTCATGCGCAGTCCGCCTCCTGGAACCTTCCAGAAATGTCTAGGGGTTTCTCAAGGTCTCTCGCTCATGCGCAGATCGCGAATGTGTACATGCGGTTTGTGCCAGCCGTGCTGTCCCCCTAGAAACCTTCTGTTCTTTTTGCGCCTTTTGTCCCTGCGCAGGCGCATGAGGTTGTTTACCTCTAAACTGTGGAGAAGATGATTTTCTTCTGAGGCAAGATGTTCAATGCTGGGAAACGGCGGTGCGGTGGCAATGTCGAGACAAAACCGCATTTAGTACTGGTTCGCTACACTGGTTTACCACTACCTTCTTGTCCCTCCTCTTCCCTCCCACGCAGATTCATGATGGACTAATGGCAATGAACTTAATTAACACCTCAGACAGAAAAGCTGAGCCAGAATGAAAAAGGAAGAGGGAACAATCCACACTGAGTGAAAGGTTGGCTAAGCTTATTTTTCCCATAAATTAAGGAAGGAGCAGCTAAGCTAACAAAAGTTGTCAGTACAGGTCAAAATGAAAAAGGATACAGATGAAGGGACAGGAACCCCCAAAATGATACCTGGGTTCTGTTTTGTTTTTCAATGCCAGAACTTCGAGAAGTGCTAGATATACATGAAGATTTCAGGACAGAAGACATTTCAGAAACGTGCTGACCTTGGAAGGCTGTGGACGTCATTTTGCACAGTATATTGCACAGTGATGAACTCTAATACAGAAATGTTCTGATTTTATTTTCTTTTTTCCTGTGGGAAGCAAAAGTGATCTCAAATACACAACAGTTTCTCCCTTGTGGCATAAAGCTGTAATGTATATTACCTGGTTTCGGCTGACAAAAATACTTCAGCAAATATTTCAGCCCATTCCTGCACTGTTTGTTTTGGTTTTGAGCGTTGGGTTCATAGCTCACATTGAATGACCAGCCTTGTGCTTTATTCAGGCACAGGTATAGAGAGAAATATCAGAGCAGGACTTAAGCAGAGAAATATTTCTTTGTGGAGTAGCTACATATTCCTGCATATGTCTGCAGAAAAGTTCCTTTTTCACCAAAACAGAAAGGGTATCTGATGATATCTGGTGGAATATTCCTGCAAATCTCAGGCACCTAATATAGACTCATGTTTTGTGAGGAGGCCATCATATTTTGGGGTCTTTAGCCTCATTCTTGAGTCTCATGATTGTGCTTAGAGTCCATTTCTGAGAAACAGAATTGCTATGTTCTCCCCCCTAGAAGAGGTGCCCCTTTGTGCTGCTGATAGCATGGTGTACCTGAAGGGAGAAGGACCTATTACCTGTTCAGAGAGGGTACGCTGGATAGACCTGTCAGAGCAGCCCTTTCCACACAAGATATGGCTTATAATGCAGGAAATGACAATCAGCCTGAATACAGTTGTATTCATAATATCTGATAATCACAGCAGCTGATAGTTGTTAATGATAAGCAATGGCTCCAGTGAGGGCTAAGCTCTGAGGGACACATGCATTATGATCTAGGTTAATGTAGATGCTGCTACAGTTATGTTGCAGCTTCAGAGTATGACAGTGATTTCCCATGTGTATTTTACATACTGCAAGTCTGCCAAGAAAAAAATGCATGGGACCACTGACAACACAATTAAATCTTCATTAGCAGAAGTCTTGAAGATCACATACCCATTTCAGAGATTCTGGAAAAGTAAATATAATCTAGTAATATTTCTTAGTGTTCTGCAGTCTTGCTTCCAAAGATCTCAAAATAATTTGTAGATATATATGATTTTGGCATCACCATATCCCCAGTTTATCATCTGATGGAAGGGGGACGAGAGAGTTAACAAGTCTTCCTTCTTCTCTGAAGTGCAGAGCACCTGTAAGACAAAGACATGAGAGCTGTAAAAGTTCAACGCCTTTGAAGATAAGCCCATTCTTAGGTGGCATGACAAAGATCATCAGGGCCAGTTAAGTACATAAGCATGTGTTTAAATTTAAGCTCTGAATAGTTGCAATAGCCTAGATTCTCAAGGTGTTATAGCATCTAACTCCTGTTGAAGGCCAGGCAGTTCAGTGTCCGGGAACGTGTGCCTTTGTCTTCCATATGACATCTCTGGTGCTGCGAGATAAGCTTCGTCTTATGCATCTACTCTTTCCCTAATAACTAGGCCAAGCTGTTTACTAGCTAGGGTAATATATAGGATAATATATATTTCATTTGCAATAGGCCACATTACATCTAACCTGTACTTTTGTAATGGCCTCAGAATAAGTCACACAATTGGAAGAACAATATGGAAGAGCAGCTGCAAGATCACAGCTGCATACAATATGCTTGCCCCATAGGTTGTTTTAGTTATTTGGCCTAAATCCACCACCAGACAATGCAGAGTACATATGGAAAGAGAGGTGGAGGAAGGCAAATTTCTTTATATGTTGTTCCAGGGCATCATAAAGTCTCTTGTACCTCCTCTTTCCCTTCAAATAGCAGTAAGCTGAGCCAGCTCTTGGAGATCTGTTGCAACTAGGGAAAGCTTCTGGAGCTCCCCAACATAAAATATACAGAAAACCCCACAAGTTTGCAATGTCATTTCAAAGACTGTAAATTATCTTCCTGTGATGGCACAGGTATAGGAATAAAATGTTCTGTGTATATTTTATGTTGCTGTATATTTTGAGAGAGATTTGAGGTCAACCTCAAAGGGAGAATTTCTTTTATGAGTTAGGCCTGAATGATTTTACTTAAAATTAATAAATAAGAAATGAAAGAAGAGCTTGTTTCTCCAAAATCCAAGTTGTAAAATATATTTGTTTGTTTTTTTATTTTGTTTATTGCTCTTTTGGTATTTTATGTCCTTAGACGACTACAAGGATTTAAACAAAATTTCTAGTTTGGGTTCATAAGATTTTAAAGAAGAGCTTTAGCAATCACAGTGCCAATTCAAACTCTTACTTCCTACTAAAGAGCAAACCCAAGGAATGTTTAACTTTTCTGGTTTAAATTCTTTATTAAAAAGTAAAAGTTTAAATTGGCAGGAAAACTGCTGTTTAAGCTGCTAGTACACCAACATCAGAGAAAGCTGAGTTTTAGACCTTGGTATTCTGCCAGGTACTATACTGTATATAACCAAGAGAAAGACAGAAAGAAAGAAGAAAGATTTGGTGGTGGAGATAAGTTTTATTCAGCCTTTGTTGCCCTAATGGATTTTGCATAAACAAATAAGTACTTACTTATCTCTTCAGGTAATAGCCAAAAGACTTCCAAAATCTGTAGATATTGCACTAGGCAGCAAGCCCAGAAAAATGATGGGATATAACTGCATAGCACAATATTTTTGGTGATATGATTGGCATACATTTCTGAAGAAACAGCCCTTATAACTTACTTAAAGCTCTGCTTCTTACGAGTGATAGGCCTTTCTGCTCATGAGTGAAATAATTATGTACAGTATTACACCACTTAGCCCTCTTAAAAGTTATAGCATCAGGGTCCTGATGTTGTAGCCTGGCATTTCAACCATAAGAACTGAGTTTTTACATTTAATATCTCAGCCACTTTGGATCCTATCCACCTAAAACTTGGCAGGCAGGTTTGTCTGCCCAGATGATTTTTTTAAAGGTTTAAAATTAGTTAGGCCTTTCTAGCTGTAGAATAGCCAAAAATTAGTTTTGAGCTAGTTTTTTTAACTGGTTATAATTATAAAATGATTCTGTTAAAAAAAAAAAAAGGACAATCTGCTACTTGTCACCATTTTTTGTAGACTCCTGCGCTTTGGATTTTGGAACAAAAAAGTGCTTTAAAAGATGCCAAAGACAAACCATGAATATCAAATATTGGAGCTTGAGGCAAGTGAATTCTCTAGCAGGCTTTAGCACTTTACCTAGGAAACTGGAGTGGTCAAAAGAAAGCAGACTTAATAGAATTAAAAAAATGATGTTCTTCTTGTGCACCACAGAGTGTCAGTCTTGCATTTTGCTGTGCCTCTGTAGATGACGTGTCTATGGGGAGAGAAAACCATTCCCAAACTGGTGTGGTCAGTGAGCCGCTATCAACTGTCAAAGTTCTTGTGGGTGGATTCTCATCAATCTTGTAAATAAAGCCATTGTATAAACCATATGACTCTGTGGCCCTTATATGTTGATTTCATGGTCCAGCCGTAGACTGCAAAGCATAGCTTGGGGATCAAGAAGAGTAAAGTTTTGATGTGGGTCTCAAGATGGCCATGCAAAAACTTGGTTCTAACATCAACAATATCTGTATCTGAATAGTCAGAATGGGTCAACCTAAAAGATTTTAGATAATCGCCAGCCTCTGAAGTTTCTGAATAGTATGCCAAAAGAATGAAATAAAAAATATAGGTCATGCTTTCTTATACAGCAGGTAAATCACACAGATTTAGAATACAGATGCTTTTAATAGACAGGATTAAGGACGTGATCCTAATCCAACTGAAGCCTGTAACAGTACTTACGGTCAGAGATGGGCAAATCACTGATTCTCTGATTCACTATCTTAGCTGAAAAATTAAGGAAAAATGTATTACTTTGATCCTAAACTAAGTAAAAATTAAATTCCAATGGCTTTTGCATGCTTAACAAATTACTAAATTCAATCTAAACCATAAAATACTTCATTTAATTTAGTTTTTTAAAATTCATTTTAATAAACAAAAGTATATTTATGTTTGAAACTTCATTTCAGAATGAACAAATCAAAACCGTGCAGCTGGAAAATGTTTAAGAAAATGTTCTGACTTGAAAAAAAATCATTATTTTTCCCTCTGATAAAAGAATGGAAATCCAACATGATTTCACAAATACTTTTGCTTAACTCATATCCATGTTCTTCCATGAACAAAATAAACTATTAAAATAAAACAAAAGAATTCAGTCCTGCTTTCATGGATTTCTAGACTTTTCTATGGGTATCATGGTTAGGCACTAGAGAAAAGCACCTTTTTGAAGAATCCCTTACACTATTAATTCATTGTTGAGTTTACGACAAAATTCTCACCTTACATATGTTCATATTGTGTAAAAATATATGTTTATTTTCTTTCTCTTTCTTCTGTTGTATTTTAATCTGAAGTGATTATGTTAAAAAAACATTTAACTAAATAAAAATGGATTGCTCAGTCTGTCCATCAGTCTATCACCAAGGCTTCTTACTAAACTCATTAGTTAAAAGGTATATATATATATCTATTTGTCATCAAGCAGGGTTAGTCTTCTGGGCTGTCACTGTGGTGATACGATGTTGCTGTTGAAACTTTCCATATGAGTAGAATTAAAGCCAGTTGTCAAGTCTGACACCCAAAGACAGAGTTATAGTAATAATGTCAATGACATCATCTCTTTCCAGCTTGTAAGCAATGTATTTGGTAACGGCATTGCAGACTTAAGTGTTGGAGTCCCTCTTATGTTCCTATCTTGGATTTAAAAGCCTTCTATTAGAAAAAGATGATCCCAACTGGAATGAGATTATAATGCAATCATCCAGTTCAGAACATTATGACATGATTCTAGCAGTATGCTAGAAACTCCCTCTGCTCCTGGGCTTGATGAAATTTGAACTTATTATATAGTTCAGCACAGTTTTTGGAAGACAACCAATAAGTATGGGAGGTTCACAGTTGAGACAAGGGGCTTGTTTGCCAGGATTTGCCTCTCTCGAGGAAAGCTAACTGCATGGCCAGATCTTTTCTTTTCATTGGATATAAAACAGCTATGCTCATAGCAGTATTTACTGGTGATGGCAGCCTGTGATAGAGCTATATGCTTCCAGCAATACTTTAACCAGAGAATATCCAGTAATGACTGTAGCTGTATACCCACTCGACGGTGCTTTGACGCTATATAAAAGAGTATTCAAGAAAGGGCACTTGACTGTAGCAGAGCATTTAAATGTGGAAATCCACCTATTGAGTAAAAATCACATACTACACCTTTCTAGGTGTTATGTTATATAGAATTATGATATGAAGACATCCTGGAATAAAAAAAAAAAAAAATTGTACCTGAACACAACTGCTTGTTCTATTTTTCAGGCTAACAGCTTAGCTGTAACATTTGTGCATTAGCTAAATAACATCTCAAGGGGAGCTGGAGATAGAACCTTGATGTCTACTGATTGTACATGTGTGAGTTTGTGCTCTCAAAGGATGGTCCTTAAAAAACTCCCTGCTGGAAGCTATTGTGCATATTGTAAAAGGACTGTTGCTAAGTGCCAATTGAGCTAGTACTGTATACTTGCCATTTTAAAAGAAGATTTCATACCACTTGATTATGTTAAATAGAAATGTTTGAAATTTAAACTGAATTACATCAAAATGGCACAGTAGTTATATGCCTAAAGAGCCACTGCTACTCTCTCCCATAACTAATGTCAATCCCTTCTGGTAGACGGTTTTATGTGAAACTGTGACAGAGTATATTACAGGAGAAGTTTAGAGAGCCTTGATATAAAGAAGTCATAAATAAATACTACCATAAAGCCCAAGCCTGTGTTTGTATTAACAAGCAAGAACTCCTTTACATTTAAGTACTGTCCTTAGCCAAAAAGAGATAAGGATTTTTAAGGTCAGAACTTCATCTTTAGCCTTTAGATTATGCTCAGGTGTTAGAGGTTTTTCTGTGCAGTTGATGACTATTTATTGGAATTCAATGAACTACAGTAATGCAATCTAGAGAATATATTTAGTAGAAATAACCCAGAAATTGCCTCAAGATCAACTTACCAAGAACAAAAAGAAGTAACAGTATTAACAATAGCAGATCATCATGAAAGTCTGACTGAAACCAGAAATCCAAGATCATTACTGAGGTGGAAGGAAGAGAAGTGAATAATACCATACAAACAACAGAAAATATATATATTATAAAACCCAGAAAGTATATAGGAGTCTACTCTAAAGGGATAGCTACACATCTGGTATTTTTATGATCAACATCTGATGACATAACATGCAGAGACGGGCAAAAAGAATAAATTACTTTCAAAAAAATGCTGCTTCAGCATTTATGAATTCAAGAGAAATTTGATAAGTAGTTCTGAGGGATACAAACAAAGGAAAAATCAGATATGTTGAAACTATTCTTAGTACAGTTTCCAGAAGTTATTCTGGGTTTTCATTTTGAAATGTTTTTCACTGTCTTTTGTAAAAAAGTCAAAACTCAGGTAAGTGAGGTAAAGCTGTATGAAAAAATATATTTCAATGCATACAGGACAAATTTTGGGGAAGGGTTGTCTGTTCTTCTTCTTCTTTTTTTTTTTTTTTTCCCCTGAAAGCTCTCCACACCGGGTTGTCTTGAATTTTTAAAATACAATTTGTCATTTAGCCAGCAAACAAAAATAAAATTTTTAAAAAGCTCAAGTAACAGTCCAGGTGCACCAAAAACATTGTTACCCATTCTAGAATATTATTTTAGCTTACATTTTCATGAAATGCTCAACTGACCCCAAAGTAAACACTTTGACTTTACCTTGGGAAGGCAATGGATAATTTCCTTACCAAAAGATCAATGGTGTTTTCATACATTTTCACTCAGTCTCTTGAGATGTTACCAGAGATGAAATGGTTAATGGGTTGTGGCAAGATTCAGTTTTTCTCTGTTCTTAATTCTGGTGTCAGGCTGAGGCTCATCACTTGGTAGGAAAACTCTGAGAAGCCCCCCTGTCTCTTGCTCCATGCTAGAAACTGTAATCTGCTTACCTGCTTCCCCTGCAACGGCCTTCCCCACATACACACCCGGCGTTGCGCTGTGGCTGATGAGATGTTCATCCCCACAGGCTTGCCATCTAGCGTCTTCATCTGTTTTCCAGATGCCATGCTGCACACTTCCACATGTCTCTGCATATGATGCTCGTACTCCTGAGCTCAGCTCAGTTTCCAGTGCAGGAATGTTACCTATTGGCAGGTTCTAAAATAGGATCAAAATCTCAGGCTGCCTATTTCGTTACAAAATTAAAATCAATTGTGGTTCATATAGCTGAATATCAGTTCTTTTTAGAATGTATACAACAATGTTCTTCAGCTTTTCCAGTTATCTATGGGCACAATACCCTCAAGACTTGCCTTCTCTTCAGTATTAGGACTTCAACGCGGTGTTAGTGTGAACCACAGCTTGGATTTTGTTGTGTGCTTGGCTCCTGTTAATGCATAAAAATATGTCATTTGAGTTAAATGAAGCTTTTGACTTCAGGCTAGCATGACCAGCTGACCTATGGGATGAAGAAATGCGATGAAATTTCTATGACGATAATGATAGTATTGTAATTGTGATGCAGCTGCTTGAGCAACTCAATCTGCTAATCAGTTATTTCATAACTGATGTCTTATTTTGCAGCAGGATCCTTCTAACTCAATCTCTCACTGTAACTAGCATACTGAAGCTCTAAAGTGACCTCCTGCATGAATGACAAACTCTGTAGCCCCATATGAAAATGCGGAGTGGTGCTCTGAGGCTCTAATTGCATCTTGGATAGAGTAAATTACACCTGGCAGAAGAACTGATATCCCTGAGTCATACAAATGCCTACCTTTTTCTTTTGTTTTTTTGATTGTTTGTTTGTTTAGAAGCTACTGTGTCATACCAGGAACAAATTTTATATATGCAATATAACTTTCTATAGCTTTACTCATGGCTTCTATTAGTTTACCAAGTATTCAAGAAACGATCACTAGCTTCAAATTCCCAGGGTCATCCCTAGGCTGTTTTTTTATCCTTTTCTTTAATAATGACCATTTATATTTTCTATTCAATTGTCAAAATTGTTGATTTTAATAAATAATCAAAAAAATTAGTAGCAGTTCAGCCCATTCATTTTTATATTCCTTCGAACCTCTTTATTTTACAGTTTTCAAACCATTCTCTTTTAAAAGCTTTATCATTAGTTGTTTACTATTGAATTTTAATTATTTTTATTTTTTACTGAACAAGATAAAACTAGCTTCTTGCAGTTTTCATTTTACTCATTCATGAGTAAAAATAAAGAAGAGTGGTCACTGTGGAGACATCTGTGTCCAAGCAACATCAGGTACTAGTCAGCTTAGAAAAGCACACATCCGGTTACGACTGCAAAAATCTTTTCCAGGGATACATTTGAGCTCTGTATGGCTCCAAGACTACAACCCTTGACTAAGAGGGATTTCCTAATTTCAGCTAGGTTTGCAATATGCTAAGTCTTAGTTTCCACTAGCATAAGCTCTTTCATACTTATGTTAGTGTTTATAGTGTAAATGCTGTATCTATTATAATAAACATATTGAGTACATAAGTGTGGACTGATGAATCACCATATAAGTGAATGAGCAAGTCCTGGAAATTGAGGAGTATGTCGTAGATGTGATGTACCTTCTATTATAACATTCATTTGTTCACGGAAATATTTTAAAATGTGTAGATTTAAAATAATAAAGAAAATCTTTTTTTACATTTTGCTTTGAATTTTTATGCTGAATTTTATTGAAACATACTTTTTAAAATCAGTCATTTTAGTATTCATTTTTATCAAATTATAATCTTTTACCACTTAATAATAGAGGAGCAGAAGCTTTTCAAGCACATAAGAACTGTGACAATTTGATGGAATTCAGTTTGAGTAATAATTTTATCAAATAATATATTTCTTTAAAAAAATACCATGTATTAAAACATTATCCCCAATTTAGGCAGAATGGTAAAGCAAATGTCATTTTAAAACACACGACCCACCTTTGCTGAAAGCACAGTACAATCACAACATGTTATTGTAAGTGTTGGCATGCTTTTGGAACACAGGATGATTCCATCAGTAGATTATTAGCTTGCAGATGAGATCCCAGCATTTCTGAACTAAATACTAACTACTCACTTCTACCTGTGCATGTCCGTTGATTTTAATGCATTTTCATGGGCTTAACTGAAGATAGGATTTGATTCTCAGCATCTGATGGACGAGGACACACCTGTCTGACATAGTCTAAAGTCCTCCAAAAGCAACTTTTGCTCTGTATGAATGTCTTCAGTTCTGATGCCCAAAGGAAAGTGCAGTCCTGGGGACGGTGTCTAGGAGGCACTAGCATAAAAGCAACATCAGCAAGAATACTTTTAGGAAAGATCAGGGGAAGAACCATAGGCATTTCTGGCAAAATACTCTCAGATCTTCAGATGAAGAATTCAAATAAAAATCTTTAACTTGAAGCTGTCCTGTGGAAACGAGACCCAGACAGAAGATGGAAAAGATACAGAAGTATAATAAGCTATTAACTATAGTAAGTAGCAGGGGTTGAAAGCAAAGACAAAGGGCTATGTACATCATTTCACAAATGGAAATTTTCGCTCTGAATGAGAGAGCCTGAAATACCTCCTCTCACGCTTTTGCCTCACCCACAATACTCCTGAGAAGAGTTGCTTTGGAGACATCTGAATTGTCTTGGTGAAGTATCAACCTTACAACATTCTGAATGTCTCCTTTTGGAGGTGTTTTTATCTCTAAAGAATACTTTAAAATCTATTCTAAAGATTAGGACATTTATGTAGAAGGAGAAAGAGCTGGGTTCTTCATCTCTGCAGAAATCTAGAAAACATTGCAGTTTAGATGGTGAACTCAGCTAAGCAGGCAGACGACTACATCTGCTCAGAGTTTAGCTACCCCTCTGAGAGCTTGTTTGGACAGAAGGGAACTGGCCAGGAGCAGGGACAAATGATGACACAGTATTGGCCAAGAATGGAAGTTCATTTAGTCAATGAAAGAACAATGTGTCATATATACAAAGTGGAACATTATCAATTAAAGAGCCTGAGAGCACTCCAGCCCCTATGCCTATAGCGACTGCAGGTAAGGATATGTTCATGAGAAGTGGGTGACATGGCTTCGTAGTCTCTTAGGCACAGGTGAGAACTGAAACAATCTCTCACATCCTGGAAGAGCGACTGTTCTGAGCTGGGAGGATGTGATAAGAGGATGGTACAGGAAAAGCAGCAGCTCTGAGAATCTATAGTTTTCTTTGCCTGTTCCACATGTGAAAGCATCTGAAGAAAACAAAAGTTTGGGATAACATGAAAAAAAATTATTTTGATTTTTCATTTTGGTAAGAGAGAAGTTTTAAATGGTAAATTTGATTTGAGGTCATTAAATATTTTTCACCATTTTTTCACTTCAGTAATCTATTTTCACAAAGATTTTTACTGAGAGAAATTATCATTAGGATAATTTGGTCCATCTTCCTCCACCTCCACCTCCACACCTAACATATCAATAAGCATTTTCTTTGCCAGATATGATTTTTCTCGCCTGAAAAACAGCATCAGTCTTGAGAAGAGCTCCAGTCTCGGAACATGGGGGAAGGAGAGAAGAGTAGGAAGGAGAGGTGGGGGAGAGAGAGAGGGAGAAAAAGAGCTCACTTAACCTCAGCAAGCCAATAGCTCAGCTCAGCTGCCATGGAACCTCTGTTTTTAAAATGTTTATGGGTGAAAGAACTAATGAAAGGCCGCTTTCACATCATCAGAGAATACTGCAAGCACATGAAGTCTCAGACTTCGGATGAAAGTCAATCCTCCAAAATGCTTGCTCAGTTCCTGCTTATGTTAGTATATTTGCCATTGCAATAAGTCCACTTTCTTTTCACATGAAATGTTACCTCATTAGAAAGCACTGCAAATTAGCTTCTTAAACATCTATTATTTCACCATCAAGTTTACTTAATCCTAAAGGAAGGGACACATAGAAGCATAAAATATTTCCCATTTTTAACTATCCTTGACTATAAACCCAAGGGCAGGCTTTCAGGAGGTAAATTCTTTCTTCAGATACAAAATTATCTTTCATTAAGATAAAGATCTAGCTTAGTTTCCTAGTTTCCTTTTTACAAAGTTTGTATAAGCTTTCTGCATTCAATGTTTTATACTTTGATTATCTCAAAAAATGTCTTCCCTGATGGTGTCATCCTTTATGATTTCTCCTGAAAATTTTCACTACAAGAGTTTTGTTGTGGATACTCTTAATGTTTCTCAAATGTTCGATAAAATGCTGTTATCTCTTTAGAAACTGCCATGCTCATTTCCTGGATGTAACATTGCATATGGAGTACAATTCTTTTAGTGGTCTACATGAATATTCATGAGTGACAAGTGCTCTGAGTTCTAAAATATCTACCTGATCTGGAGGTTTTGTAGTTATTAGATCAGGGCTTCTCTCAGTTGTACCCTTGGATTAAAATGGCTTTATATCAGTGCAACAACAGAGCAAGAATGCAAGATTACAATAGATTTTAACAAGAAGGAGATAACTTTGCATTATTTTTCATTCTTCTTTTAGTCTCTGTCCTCAGGATGGAGTCACGCTATGATTCTTTTCTGGCTACTGGAACATAAGAATGATATACTAACTAGACTTTGAATGTTTCAAGTTTTATAACGTATAGAAGTAGAGTTTTACTTCTTTCACCCCTGTATTTTGCATTTTGATAGGCAAGTGCCACTTCACCGCTAAGGCCCTTGTGCTGACCTTTAACACAATGCGTAGTTTTAGCAGCACAATTATTGGGACGGGCCATGGTGTCCTGGAGGAAGTCAGCATGCGCACGTGTATAAACTAGGATATCAATGAAGTAAAAAGGAGAGGAGCACATGCCAGGAACCTGAAGTCATCTGATCATGGCAAACCAGTCAAGTCCAAGTCAGAGTGACTGTTATGTTAGAAATTCTTGCCTAGCTTACCTTTTGCATTTGAGTGGAAACATAGGACAGTACAGATTAATATGACCCAGTTTTACTTTCCCTTAATCTATTGCAATTTCCAGTTTGAAAAATTCTGTTGCCTACCAGCTGAGTAACTGGACAACAATGTATAGGAGTCCGATTTACCTCACATCATATGTATTATTTATAAACCTTGTCTCTAGTTTTAACATTGCCACTGATCCTTACATATTTCTAAGGTCAGTACTTTCAATGTGGGTGCCTAAAGCTATATGCGTAAATATACATTTAAGGCACACATCCTTAATATATAGAACTACCTTGTATGAGAAAGAAGTCTGGGATTTGTCCCTAAATAACAAGAGGTGACCAATAATACAGGTCTCAGTGGGCTGCTAGTAAAACATGTTCGGCAAAGAACAATATACACTACTGCTAGTAGAAGTAAAAGACAGCCCACCCATCAGAGGTAAAGAAAAACAGACATAAAGGTGCCACCTACTGCAGCTTTTGCTATTGCACTTGCAGTTACCACTACTGGTTCTGAGGATGGACTCTCCTGTTTGCTTGAACTGAAAATGTTTTCATGACAGAAGCATTTGTGCAATGTGTTACTTTTGCCCTTACAAATATATTTAAAGAAGCTTGGAGGGTTTTTCTTTTCCTTTAATGGGCAGCACCCATTAGAAGCACACTTGGATACACCCTCTTTGCTCTTTCTTTCCTCACCTTCCTTGTTTCTCTTTCCTTCACTAGGTGGCTGTTGTTGTCACACAGTTTGCCTTTCCAGGCTCCAGCCCCCCTCCATCTTCCTTCTATTCTCCCTCCAAACAAAAGAAAACAAAACAAAGCTCTGTTCATTATTTTTTCTTCACAAGACAAGTTCATGTTTTTCAACATGCTACAGGAGGACACTGCATGCTGATTTTGCTGCTTAAATATTATTTTTCATTGTTTCTATGTTTATTTTTCCAAACGTGCTAAGAGACCTCCCAATGAGATCCCCTCTTCCCTCTCCACAGCCTTCCCTTTAGGAATCTGAATGTTGTTAATCTCTTGGGTAAAATCCAGCCACTGTGTCCACATCAAGTCAAGTCCAATTCACTCCATGCCCTGCAGCTGTTCCATTGTCTCCTTATTACAACACAAGTTTCTGTTTGTTTTATTTATTTATCATTTCTAAGTACCAGGCTTTCTGGTAAAATGTTGCCAGATGGAAGTTACATGGAAAATGTTTTGCACAGCTTTAACACATGCTCCACAGTATGTGTACAGGCATTTCATTGTTGGTAAATCAGCATTTAGGGAGTATGGGGAAATGGTGAAATGTGATCAGCTTGTCCTGAGCTATGGGGCTATTTATTCTCTAGCAAATTCAAATACCAGAAACTCATCCACGTCATTATTGCTTGCAGTTGCTCCTCCCTAAAATATCAATACCAAAGCAATTTCTCAGGCAACTATGTCTATGGTACTTGAATAAAAATAAATAGAAAAAATGAATGGTATTTCTGATGAACAACCATATCATCTATGACTGTTAAATCACATGACTGTTAAATAAGAATGAAGAACTATAGATAATGTTTATGCCTCTAAGACCTTATGTAGAGGGTCTTTAGATTTCTCCGTAGCTTTTCCTGCATTTAGAATTAATTAGTTAATTTCTCTGTTGATTGGAATCAAAATACAGAAATAAGGAAGAAAACTACCCATCTCTGCATAAAACTTCTCTGTTTTCCATGTGTGGGGAGCATTGCGCAGACACACAGCTCCCCTCATCAGTGCTTGGTGCAACAAGAGTTCCAGCTTCAATTTGTGTTATTCAATGCCTGGTGGCTATCAGTCCACTTCTGCCCAATGCAGATTTCTCCCAGCGCTAGCCAGGCACCCTAAGGGTAGATCTGTGTTCCTGAGCAAGTCATCCCTCATCTGTATGTTGGCTTCCCATTAGTGAATCATAACAAACACTTTCATACTGACCTCAACTGGAATATCTGTACAGTCAACCCTACATTCCATGCTTCTATCAGTGAGAATTGAAAACAAAGAGGAAAAAAAGCCATAGAATTTCTGGTGAATATCAGGTTTTTTTCACCATTAATTTCCATTCAGTTCTGGAGGAGTTTTCTAGACTGTGACCTGAAATATACTGCTCTTAGATAATAAGAACCACGGTCTGGGTTCATTTCTGATTCTTCAGTAGGAAGGATCATTTCTAAGGAGCAGCATTTCCCAGGAACAGCATTGTCTACCAGGATCCATGAGGTCTGGAATACAGCTGATAATTTGTGACAGTTTGGATCCTCACTGCTTATTACAAAGGCTACATAAAAACAGAAAAGTGTGCCATGGACTTCTGCTATGCATCTGATGTTAAATAAAGCCCACTAGAGACTAAATTCAGGTCTGAGTCCAAGTAAGTCAAGGAATTGAAAAATATGTAATATATACCTTTATGCAGACTTATCAATGTGCGCATGATACTCCACTTTCTAGTGAATTTACATTCACAATGGCTAATTTTCCTCTTGCTTCTCTCCAATATGTATCACCACTGACTCTGACAAGCGTAAGGGAGATGATATTGGTGTAAGCGCATCATGGAGTCAGAAGAGAGAACTCAGGAAGAAAACCAAAATGTGGAAGGCTGCAGATGTGTACAAGTCAGAAGAACTTTTTACCTGAACTTTACTTCAACATACTTTCTTCTAGTTCTGCATCATAGAGGGTAATTATATATTGGTAAGTATATGGTGAGTGTTAAGGACAGCTTAAATGAATCTACAAAGAATTTATGTTGGTACACGTGGTTAACCTAAAAAATCATTGTCTTACATACCACCTCTACATTTGGACCTTTGTGTCCATGCCGTCAGAAAGAGTAGTTTTGTGATATTTAATCCTTGAAATGTGATATAGGTTGATAATGACATCAAGTTGTGGAGAGAAGCATTTTGACATGAACTGGCATCTCCTGTATCCAAAATTATCCTACTTTTTATTTTGAAGTTATCTATGGATGTTGTGTCATGCCGAGGAGAACTCTGCAACTCCTCATGCCTGCCCTTTTTCCAGAGTAAGCTCCCCTCTGGAGTTACTCTGTGCCAGAAGCTGGAATAATGGCTCTCAGCGCTGTCTTACATTTAGTTACTGAGCAAGTCCCTTTTGAAGAGTGCTCCTTGCTGTCCTTGCTTTCAGTTTTTGTGGTACAGGTAGCATGATACTTAGGACCACCAGATTTGCACTTTTGAAGGCAGATGGGGAACACAACAGGAGCAGTTGTGTAGGCTCCATTTCAAGACATTTGTCTTTCCCAGCTGATCTGCAGAACAAAACTAACAAAACTACTCCTATATTGAGAGCATGGCAGAAGGAGCTAGCGAGCAGACTAGTAAGTTTCCATATCATTTCCATGAATTTAACAGCAAAAGCTGGTAGCTACCTAACACCTGGATACTTATTACACAGATGATATCAAGGCAGAAATTTTCCTTTAGAATCAAGAACAGCCTCAAAAATGGGGTCAGTAGCCACAGAGGCCAATTTGGACTGAGTCATCAGTAAACTGCAATGAAAGTAAACCGTGAAAACAAAGTTCTCAGGAAGCAAATTTCCTGTATGACAACATTTTCTTTCTGTAATAACAAGCTGTGCAGGTCAATACATCAATAACAGTTTATTATAATAAGAATAAATCTGGTACGTAGAATATTAAAAAAACACACAGCATTTCAGTGAAGTGGTGAATAAACCTCTAATCCACAAAGTGTTATTCTCTTAATGTCTGATCCTGTGTGGGGCTGACACCGATCAGTGTCAATTAACATCACAAAGAGCTGATTGTGCTCTGGACCTGCCAGCTGGCCTTCCGCCCCGCACAGGATGAGGTAGCAGTTCAAACTGGTGTGAAGCTGTAGGTGCTATGAGAAGAAAGTTTTAAGAAGGAAGTTCAGGTTCAAAGTGAGATGAGCGTGTCTTCTAAATTTTTTCTGCAAATGCTAGTTAATAACGAGGGGTTGCACCAGCAGCCTATGCAATCAAAGCCATTTGAAATAACCTTCTTTAAACCCTCCTAATTATATTAACTGTGTAACTATTTGTGATAACTAAGGATTTCTTCACAAATCAATATTTTTAATAATTTTTCCTTAGAAACTCATTTTTCAAAAGAATAGACAGCATGCATTGAGATCTGTTTTTGAACATTTTATGAAAGCTGTCTTTAAAAATAAATCCTCTGCAAAGATAATCAGTCAAGTTTTTTAAAAAATCATATCTATAAAACATTTTAAGAATTGGCTTAAACATTATCTATACAGTGATATTACATGGTGATGGAAGACATTTAATCTCTTATGCAGTTTAAATCAAGTACTTGTTTAACAAACTCATACAAAATATAAAACAGTCAAATAACTGAGCCTTCATTATACAATACTGTAGTTGCATGTTCACGTAACATAAACATTTACAGTAACTGGGTTATTCACAGATGAAAATCAAATCTATTTCAGTTCAGGCAATTTCTCTGCATTAAGAGAATGAATAAATTAAAAGAATGCTCCAGCAATTTACTCTTCCCAAGCAGCTATCCTGCAAGCTCTGCAGAGGATGTCAAAACCTGCTGGTATCTAACAGAGTCAACTCCAAGTTTGTGTATCCCGGTCCACTCTACCTTTCCATCAGGCAGTACATGTGGAAATGGAAAAGTAGCTCTCTAATTAATCAAAGTCAGATCTGCCTGAACGCCTGGAGTTGCTGCTGATCCTTGTCCCAGCTTCTACCATGTTCTCTCTCTATGCTTTTTACCTTGAAAACTTCTGCTCTGAGCTGGGAATGCCTGAAGGGCTTGCACGGTAAGTCAATGTGAAATTATCTCAGCAGGAAGAAGTTGCTTTTCAGCTTAAATGATTTAAGGCAGCAATTTTTCACACTCTCAAACTCTGACAAACGCACAGATTGCCTCTCATGTTTGACTTCAAAATATTCAAAGAAAAGCTATTTTTATTAAAAACACTCTAGAGAAAATTGTATGTCACTTGTTCTCTGATATAACTTCATTTCTCCTGACAGTGACAATTTTCACCTCAGTACAATTTCTTTATTTTTTCCAAAGCTAATTCTGCTTAATATTAGTATTTATACAAACTCATATCAACTTGTCTCTGTGAAATGTTCAAGGGTGTCAGGTAAATGTTGCTCACTGTCAGTCATCTTCTTTGGTGCTCAAAATGATCAATAGATTAAAAACTGCAGCTACTTACTTGAGATATTATTGTTTTATTTGTAAGGAAGAACTTAACAAATGTTAGATCATTTCATTTGACAAAACTGTGTCTGAAAACTATGAGGATTTGAAAACTTGAAGGCAATGTCTGCTGTAGAAGGTTTTCAAAAGTTTATAGGGATAAATCCGTTTGTTCTGTGTCTTTAAGTAAAGCAGGTAAAACAGTGGATGTTTTGTTTTACACTGCTTACTTGTTAAGAAGATTACTTGAGATGTCATACTGCACTGAAACACCACATTTGCTTTATTATGAATGCTGCAGTGCAGAAACATCACATTATAATCACTTCAAACAAGAAATATATTCTGCATATTTTCATATATGTTTATAATTCCACTAAACCTCAGCAGAATCAAACCCAGTAGGGATGAAAATGACAGAAGGTTTAATGTTCCAGAGACTGCTGAAATCTTGGAACACTGATATATGGCAGAATTTTTAATATGTATAAGGTTACTTGTGGCCTGTGACCTCAAAGCGTATCTTCTGGCCTTATCACTTTTCCAGGAGAAAAAGTAACCACTGACATGTGCATCTCCACAAATAATTCTAAGGGAATTTGCAGAGTGAAATTTCATAAAATGTCGTACTACCGAAAGAAATGATTTATGGATGCAATATGCCCATTTATAACACTTGTGTACTGACCAGACATAGTAAGCTTCGCTTTACTGTACTTACAGCCATATTACAAATGTGTCTTTCAGTCTCTGACAGAAATTTGGTTTCTAAACTAAACTGCATATATTTTAATTTCATTGGTATGTATGTCATAGCAATTAAGGGAGGATTTACATTGCAGCCTTCTATTGTACACACTGCTAGGTCAAACGCAGTACATCAAACATGGAAGTACATTTCATAAATTCCAGTGTTACAACAATACCATACATAGCCACTCCGCAGCCTGGAAGGCAACGTGGGGGTAACGTGACGGGGGGAGTGACATCACAGTTTTTGCTCCTGTTAACTCTGTCAGTGTTACTCCTCCATTGTCAACAGCGGAGGTCAATATTTTGGCCATTTGGTTTGCATAGTCTTAAACGTCATCAAACATGGCAAACCTGGGCAGCAATTTAAAACAAGGCATACACTCAGATTAAATTATCCCCAGATTACTTAAAGTTGAAGCCTTTCTATGAGAAATGCCCTATTCTGCAGTGTACAGTAAGCAAAATTTACATCTTGTAATGTACCAAAATTTTACCAAAAATGTGTATGATTTTACAGTTAAAAGACACCATTTAAGGGTATAAATAAGCATCAGGTATCTAATACCAGAAAATGAGAGCTCCCTATTGTGAAGTGTAGCGCTAAATATATACAAATACACAATTCTTTCCTGTTTCTCAGAACAGCTTTTTGAGTGTATTTGTACAATTTCCTAGTGAAAGCTACAAACAATAGTAAATTCAGGAAATAATATGTTTCTGAAATGATCATTTAAACTAGATTCTCACTTTTATATCAGTCAGCTAATAAGCAATTACTGAATATGTCTTCTTCTTATAAATACTAAAAACTTTATTTCTTTGTTCCTTGAAAAGGTGTTAAGAGTTAATATTAAGTGCTCATTTAGAAGCACTACCAAAATTGATGTTAAATGAAAGGAATTCCTTGCATTAGACATTAGGCTTTAATGATAATTTAAGAGAAAAAAACAAACACTTTTTTATTATGTTATTCATTAGAGAATTATTTCATTTTGCACAGAAGTATAACTGTTGCCAATTAGAATGCACTTATTAAAAGACACTCTAGTCAGGATGTTCTCTGAATTACATAATTCACCATATCCTTACTAATGACAAGTTCGGATGACTGAAGATACTGTGCAAAAGTAAAAGCCTTATACCTATGACCCCTTTATTCATTCACACATGCAGTATGTATTTTATTATTTTAACCAAGAGTGCAGTATACTATATTTTTCTGAGTAATGTGTTGCAATTCAATTTTACTTCAAATAGAATACTACAAGCAATTACATCTATTTCATTCCATAAAAACTCATCCATGTCTCTTTCTCTTCCTTCCCCTTTTTCTACAGGTTATGTTTTAAACTGTTGTTTAAAACTGCTGTACTGACTTATGGCATGTGATTTGTTAAAATCATGCAAACATACTAAGATCTTCATTTACAAATGCAAAATGAAGTAGAAAACTTTTGACTGCTTAAATATTTGATATTTAAGTTATATTTTTATATATATAGAAACAGTTCAGTAACACCATTTTAAGTAATCCTTTAGTTCAACCTTTGTCTTTCTAGTCTAAACATTTTTATATTTCTCCAAAGTTTATCTGGACTTTTTCAGTTTGATGTATGTCAAGGAATCAGCCTAAGTGATAAAAGCAGGAAGGGAAAGTCTGCATCAGTAAGTATTTATATTGGCAAGAGCTGACAATTTTATAAAAGAAAAACAAACACAAAGGCCATTCATTTTCTGAAATGAAATCAGCTTCACTTCATTTCTCTCAGGAAAACATCATCGCATGAAATGATATAAATCAGTATTGATATCACTAAGCTTCAAACCAGGAGAGACAAACACACTCTACAGTATAGTAATTCAGTGGCTCTGAGTCAAGTTTACTGTTGTCTCGTTTCTGGTAATCATCGTAAAAATTCCCTGTGAAATAATTATCCCTAAAACAATCAAGACAGTATATCTCTATAAAGGGGAGGATCGATTTAACAACAAACTCTAGATTTATCTGTATTGATTAGAGGGCATTCAGTGTAATTTTAGTGAATTATGTTTGGCTTTCATTTCCCAGTAGATATTTTTCTTGTGATGATCAAAAGGTAAATTGCAAATTACTACATGGTCTTTTGTGTGCTACCTACATAATATCTAACTATTACTTTTCAAAGAAACATTGATGTGAGAACAGACAAAATATTGGTTTTTTTACACACAGTATCTTACTACAAAAATCATATGACCGAGTTTATAGCACTTACCTAAGAGCCTGATGTCATCTTCTCAATTCATTAATACAGAAATCAGGACTGCACTAAAAAGTCTGTGGTAAAGGAACAAATCCAAGATCATCTTATGAGAATAGAATTAGAAAGATTAAGAAAGTAATATGATTTTTCTTCTTAAATAGGAGTAATTTCAAAGGAGCTGTTAACTCTTTCATGTCTGAAACTTTCTTACTAGCAAGGGGGAGAACTAGAAGAATCAGACAGATTAAAAGACGATTTAGTGCTACTGTAAGTCTGACACCACTGCTGCTACAGTTTAATTGAGGACTAATTGGAACTAAGAAGGCTAGTTATTTTGTCAACTGCATGTATATTAGTTCCAGTCATTTTTAATCTGATGTAATGGTGATAAAGAGTCTAACTTACTTTGTTTAGTTAATAACATTAGGCCAGAAAGGATCACCTAGTCATTTCATGTTACTCAATACATTGCTAATATAAGCAATGTCTAATTACACTGACTACATATTTCCATGAAATGACCAATTAGAACATTTACTGATTCTAAATATTAAATGTTGGATACATTTCCACAGGCATCCTCTGAACTGTATTAATAAAATCTACCCCAATTGGTAGGAAGCATAAAGATAGAATATGTGAGTAAAAAAGCAGATTTTAAATAGTACAAAGGATGTTTAAATACTCAGAAACAGTGTATTAATAGCTGTTATCTTCAGTAAAGGTTCCCACATAAAAATATTTCAAATGAAAATGCACTTTTTCATATAGGAGTATGTAATTTTGCACATTTATATACGCTCCTTGCTGAATCAAGGAGATCATACTGCACGTTTAAGATTCATGATAAATGCATGTGTTAGCATTTTAATATTTTGACCCACACATTTAGTGTAATATGTATTTGCCTTCAAAGCTGATTTATTGACTATGATCTGTACTCGGTATAAATAATCCAACAGCATCTCTTATTTATGTTTGTTACTTTACTGATGAGTCAATAAGTGCCCCCTGAAAACATC
This sequence comes from Dromaius novaehollandiae, assembly GCF_036370855.1. Lineage (NCBI taxonomy): Eukaryota > Metazoa > Chordata > Aves > Casuariiformes > Dromaiidae > Dromaius > Dromaius novaehollandiae. Next base: position 25,044,178 of record NC_088098.1, read on the forward strand.
AGTCTGAGCATGTACCAGCATTTTATAAAGTGACACAATCTGACAAAGATATTGACAGCAACTGTGTTAAACTCAAACTAAAATCAAAAGAGAAAAATGTAATAAATGAGAACAATCTCTGCCTTGTCTAAGGAAAAATTGCTGACACTGTAAAATTGTATTTTTAATGATTGAATGATTATGCCTTAAGCAATCATGCTTAAAAATTTGCCAGTTATGTTAAAGTAAATAACAGTACATCAGTATGTGCATTACCAGATGCTAATTAACATGAAATATCAGAAGTACTGGAAACAGTGAGATACAGTTATCTGGCCAACTTAAATAGAAGAAATATGTTCACAGGGCTGCAACCAATGCATTCAATATACCCTCATAAAAATTTGATACTGCAAAAGAAGTTGTTGAAAGCATTGATATTAACAATTGTTATGCAGGTGCCAAAAATGATTGGTTGTTACATGTCTACACTGTATAAACTCTCAATCCAGCTCCCACTTAGCTGAGCACAAATTTTGCCACTCAGTTCAGTGGGTTAGCATCAGATGCTTTTCCTGTTCTTCTTATCTGATGCCCTAAATATTATTAATCTACACACACAGAAAAAGAATTCCATTGGATAAAAAGCAGTGTGAAAACATACAGAACTGGCTACAGAGACTTGTTTGAAAGAATTAAAATGTAACTTTGAAAACACATCTAATCAATAATTACCATTTGCTAAAAGTAAAATAAACAAATGTTCTTTTACAGTAGATGGTATGCACTGAATGTGTGCTACGTTGTCTTATCCATGATATTTAAAAAATTTAATATGTGATAAACTTTGTCTTATTGTAATTAGATTAATAAAAGAGAGTAATTAAGACTCTTACATTTTTTTCTGAGAACTAGAAATTATTAAACGATGCAGAGAAGAATCAAAGCTTTTATTTTAAAAATGATTCTTTGAACTGAACTGCAATAAATCAATAACAGTGTTATTGTTCAATAGCTAATAATTGTCTTCATATAAACTGAAAACATTGTTTGGGGTGATTAATATACAATGCCGCATTATGCATTTGGGAGTGTCAATGCATAATTTTTAGTTCTAATGTTATTATGTAATTGAGAGAACATATTCATTTGCCCTAATAACTACTAAGATGCACTTAATAAAATGAAATGTAATAATACTTGTAATTTAATCTATTCATGGAAGTAATTTTAAAAGTCTACCATTCTCCTTAATGTGGATAACATTCATAATTTATAGTGTTGTGATGCAGAATTGACAATGCCATTGTTTTTTACACTTTGAGATGATTCTGCAGCCTTCATTATCTGCATACCAACCTCAGGATTATCAAGGGCAAACAAAAGATAATTAACACCAGAAACAGGCGAATGCAGGAGCTACTGAGTGAGGTTTTTCATTTAACGCAGAACCTTTGAAAAACGGAATAACTATTTTAAACCTCTTTTTTTCCCCCACTGCAGAAAACTATTTCAGTGTTTTCTTCTCTATGTTTTAAATGACTTTTTTTGCTATGAAAGATAAACTATTGGCATGTTCACTCTCAGATACATTCACTACATGCATGTGTTAAAACTAGTATTTTTTCAAAGTACAGAATGTTAATTTTCCACAGAAGATTTTTGTCTGGAACAGCAGACAGGTAACTGTGGTACAAATATTTGGATGCTATAGTTTCACTTGCCCTTAACGTATCTGTAAGCAAGTCACTTTTAACTTCTCCATGCTTTGTTGTACAATGCTCTAAGATAACAATGAAAATATTTACTTCACAAAGGTATTTATTGAACAAGGCATATTTTTACGTGCTAAGATCTTGGAGGAAATACCATGTGTAACTGCCTGTGGTACTTTTGTACAAACACATACAGAGCAATGGCTTGCTAGATCCTGGCACACTATATTTCAAGACAGTGTATTTCAAGTGGAGAGAGTCACAGAAACATTTTTTTTTTCAAGGAATCCTGGATAAGATCCTGTGTTGCACTCTAAAATTTTGCCATATATCTAATTTTTTCAGAAATTGATCAGTGAACATCCTCCGCAAAGAGAACCTTTTGAATGCAAGGCAATGAAGGATTGTATCATTAGACTGTTATCTGTGAGTGAACATCCTTCTACAAATGATCCAGGCAAAGTCATTTTACAAATGGAAATATAGGACAGTGATATTCAGAATTTCATACAATTTACAAATGTGGATGGCAGTCCAACATCCCGCCCCTTACTTAAATAAGAAATTCTTATTACAAGGGAATGTAATTATCAGCCTGTGAGCTATCCATGAGAGATCCAGCCATTTGTGTTTAAATGCTATGTATATTACCATAACTTCACTTTTTAAACTTTAGAACTAGAAATACCTGATATATAACTGATCCTAAAATTATATGCAAACAATAGAAACTTGTTTTCATTCCAGTGAAATAGGTTTGACAGTATTCTGCACAGGGATGAGGGTTAACCTATAAAGATTCAAGCTGCAAGAAAACAGCCTAAGGTTTCAAACATACTTACAGTCAGTGAACTTCATTTTCATACAACAAACTCATATGAGCATACTCTTAAAACACTGGAATGTGGTAACTTGGGTCCCTCAGCAAGAAGTATGTACAGCATTACAGCACTACAATTACAAACTGCCAGTATCAAAACTGCTTGTTACAGTGGTAATAATAGAATGATAACTACATGAAATAATAGGAAAAGTTGGACAGAAATTTTCTAATATGTACAAAGTATAAAAAGCATTGGCGGGAGAGGCTTATCTAATTATATGACTGTAATGTTAGGAACATAAGAGTATGTTTGGTAGTAAGTACAAGTATTTGTCTCCATTATAATGTCTCCTACTTCATATTTCAAAGTGATTATGAATCCATACACATTTCTATAGCTTCACTTGTACTGTACATGTTTTTTTACCATACACTCCATATAGAAAATATATACAACAGAATAGAGAGGAGAGCCTCATTCTCTGCCAAATGCTATGATGCCAATTATACTTATAGGAGTAACTCCACTGTCAGGGTTATCCCTAGCTTCTACTGGTCTAGCTGAGGAGACCACCACTGGCCTCTCTGGTCTGGTCCCCCGGTCCAACCAAAGGCCTGGGGACCGGAGCAGGCAGAGCAGTCTGCGGTGCCCCACGGCTCTGCCTAGAGCCACTACTGAGGCACGCCGCCCTTCGGTAGGGCCCTGGTGGTGCACAGAAGCTGGCGCTGAGGCCTGGGGCTGCTCTCCACATTCTCAGTTTGGTTCTCACAACCAGGCAGATGAAAGTATTTAAGTGCTCAAAATCACATAGGCAGTTACGAGGATTCTCAGGCACTGAATTGTCATCCTCTGCATCTTTAGTGTCTAGATACTCTTGAAAAATAAGGCTCTCCATGCCTCCCAGTCTAAACTGGGAAGCTTGAGAATTTAGGAAAACTTAAGAATCAAGCTAAAACTCTGTTACATGAACCTCAAAAAAATTACATTCCTTTTACAAAATTTAAGGAATTTAAAGGTTTTTTTCTAATTAAAATTCCTTCTTTTTAAAGACACTGGCTTAAGTTAGAATAACATTTATATAAAGCTGTTTTAACCTAAGGTTTTTAAAATAAATGTGTCATGGTTGGACAAGTGACCATGTGCCCTTGATGTAATAGAGAGTACGAGTTCCTTCATATAGTTCTATTTATTTAAAGCTTCTTGTTCTTCCATTTAACTCCCCGCCCACTATGAAGCATTACTGAAGGAAAACAAGGCATACTCTCTCCTATATGCCAGGTTAATTTAAATATAATTTTATAGAATATAATATCTTTTTATTTACACACAGGAAAAGACTATCAAGGTGGAAGCAACCTGATATCAGATGGCCCAGAAAAGTATGCACCACACCAGGCAGTGTTAGTGGACAGCTGAAGCCTCTGTAACAGCTATGTCTTATAAATCCATCAATCCTGAAACAGGAAAGGCAATCTCTATTTAGAAAGTCCAGAGGACATATGCAAATAGAACAGATAATGTGGAACTGCTCCATTACAGACACACTTCGGTAAAGTCTTGCTTCCATGTTTTACCCTTTAAACTGCTAATAATAATAGCAACAGCGATAATAAAACATATTTCCTAATCTTCACAGATATTATGAGTCTCTTTCTCTCAAAAGTTTTCTCTAGAGCTACCTCGCACAGTTTTATGAACAGCATGCTTTAAGTGTCTGTGGTGTTCATGGTTTTATTTTAAAAGCTTACTGTAGACTAGGATTTGCAGAGATTTGTGGTAAATAAGGAGAAATACTTAATGCTTAGCAGTCACAGTGAGCTAAAATAGCATACTTATTTCTTATTCAGATAGTTTTAAACAAGATGTGTCTTTACACTGTATTTAACATTTTATCATTGCTAAAAAGTTACATTTTTGATGCATTTGTTTTACCAGAAGATAGTTTTGTGGAAATTTATGCAGTTCTTTCAGGAATGGAACAGTAGTTAAAAGACCTCAGTCTGCATGTAAAACTCCCATTTATGTCAATGGGAATTTTGTGATGCATTGAGGACAACAGACAGTGTATGGTATTCTAATAATTATATAATAAAAGGCATATATTAAAGGCTATGAATGATAGTACATGAATATCATGGTTTTATATGTGCATGTGTGCATGTGTCTGTGCCAGAGTTGAAATTTGTTTGTCAGCATTTGAAAACATGATGGATGATTACAAGATTACTAGAATTAAATGATTACTTTTGTCTGATGTCCCTTATGAGAGAATACAAGACTGACTCCTCAACTGCTGAGTTACTTAATATAACCTCCCAATCCAGAGAGCTGCTTTACCTGTATAGAGGCTCATATGAAACAGATCTATGTTATAATTTGCAGTGGGTTACAGTATTCCTTCCCACATGTATGAGCATATTAAGAGGTTTATGATATACGTGCAGGAGAAACCCATAAGCATCTTTCTGCCATGGTGGTAGGTCCAAGGCACACTGAACAGCTCTAGGGCTGTTGGACCCTGCATGGACAAAGACCTCGGACAACAGAGCTTAATCAGAGCTGAAAGATTCCTGAGACCAGGCAGGACCTCTACAGAAAGCACCATATGGAAGGATGAACGGCCTTCACTTAGGCCTATGCTTGTAGTACATTTTGTGAAACCTTTGAAGAGAAGAGTAAAGAAAGGCAGCAAGTCCCTCAAAATTTAAATTAAATGAGTTAAAATGTCTCAAACAGGATGGGGATATCAAACAGTGTATCTCCCTTGCAGATATTTATAAAATTCCATGCACTACAAACACATACAAACTTTTTGCCCAAGGATGAAATAATAGCAGATAATAACTCTTTCTCAGAAATAAATGCCTTTGCATTATCTTAAAGCTATGTTTTCCCTTTCTAGCACTGACTCAAGAAAGAATTCTCTGTTTCAAGTTGGATTATGTATGGTAAGGAAGCACCATTCCCTCAACAGTACCACCTAAGCTTCACCTGCTGTTTAAAGTGATCAGAAGATGGATGAATAGAGTGCCCGAGTCCTTCAGCATCTCAGGATTCCCATTTGTCCCCTGCATAACCCCGGACAACACAGAATTATTGGGATGTTTTGTGCCCTAGCAAAGCCATGAGTGCTGTACTGGCCAGATGCTTGCTGTGCACTATGGTCTGCCTGCTTCACATGCCCTTCACCCTTCTGTCTTTATTTTGCAGATCTCTTCTGGAACATATTTGAAGTATGAGGTCAGCTTCAATATATGGTTCTCCTTGTGGTTCAATTAACAGCTTAGGAGAATCAGAATAAATACACATTTCTTTTGATTTTTCTGGATGAAGTTATGCTTCTGGTTCTTCAATAGTAGGATTTAATGCTTGAATAATTATAACATGCACCAGATTTCCAAAATGGCCTACCATAATGTCCAAAAAAATATTCAAAGAATATACAGTACCTGCATGAACGAAGAAGTGGGTGTGTAATTTGCCTGTGTGTGTAGTTATAGTAACA
>NC_088098.1:25382700-25402700 GCF_036370855.1 Dromaius novaehollandiae
TTTTAAAAGAATTATTTATTTAAAGCTTTCAAGAATCAACCTGATATATGAGATGATTTCTGTATTTTGTGTAACTTAATGTTTGTCAACAGTAGTTTACAGTAGAAACCAGAGATATCTCTCCTACTAACTGGCTTCGAAAGCCAAGTGGCATTGCTGTGGTTTGCATTAGCAATTGCTGGTATTAAGCTTGATTGCCGAATAAAATGTTATGTGGGCAGTATCTCTCCCTGAAGTACTTGAACAAATATGTTTGTATTCCACCCAACTACCGCCTGTGTCCCCACCACTGGCAAAAATCTGAATAAACAAAATCGGTGTGCCTTATAATGTGACCTGTAGGTGAGCAACCTTGGGCTCGTGAGATCAGCGGGGGAGTGAATTAAGGATCCAATAAACCATCACTAAGAACACATTGCTGCCTATTCCCCATAGTTTGAAACTAGAAGCTGTTAACAGAAAGTGCCCCAGCAGAATCAGCCTGTAACTACTCATCCCTTAACAGTTCTTCAGCACCCTGTGAAATGTGCAAACATGCTTGAATGTACAGCAATTCTGGAGAAGGCACAAACCACTTAGTAGAGTCCTGATAAATCTGCGAGGCAGAAATGTGCGTGGCGTCTGCCCAAGCAGCTTGTTGTCTCATTTCAGCTGAAGAGCGCCGGGGGCTCAACAAGCTTTATTTTCCCTGTCGTGTCACTTCAGGCTTCAGCATCTGAAAATATGAAAATGGTTTGGACAAGCAAACATGGTGCCAAAACTATATTCATAGCAAATCATGATAAAGAAAACCAGTTACAGTTGTATTGTCACAGATGTAAGCGCAAACAAAGTAAAACACTGAAGGAAAGCTGCTTCAAAATATTTTACACATGAAAACTACCTAGTTTCATTCAGGCAGCTTGTGCATACAGAGAAACCTCAGAGGCAAAACAATTCTAGTGTAGAAGCTGTACAGCTGAGTCAGCATGGCGTTGTGTCCGAGGTAATATCACCCTGCTGAGGGGGCTCGTTAGGACCATGTACATATGCTGGAAGACAGGGCATATTACATCAAATACAGTGTAGAGAAAACCCAGCTATATGGCTGCCAGCCTGGCGCTGGCGCCCATCCGGAAAGCTTGGAACATGGGACGAGAAGCTTGGGTCGAGATGCACCCATCTGTATTGACATTTCCCTAAATTTCCATTTGCAAGTCAGATGTAAGAGCCTGCTGATTTTTGAAACTGTACTCATTGTCTCAAATGTCCTCAAATATCTGAAAATATTGACAGTGGTCAACCATGACAGAGAAGAATCACAATTTCGCCTGACATCTTCTGTTTTATCCATGAATCCTAACGACAAAATGGATACAGTTTTAGTTTTGTTAGGGAACTCCAACAACAACATAGTTCCTTTGAGAGGTGGGGCAGGGAAAGGAACAAATGTAATGTAATAAAATGCTACTTAGTTTCTCAAGTTAAAAAAGGAAGTCCACAGTAGCATAGACATGCAAGCTACTATAAATAGTAGGAAAAGGAAAAGGAAAAATTTATGCAAAGTATTCGTATAAAAATGTGAACCAGAGCCTGCACACCTCTTCGAACATTCAGTTATGAAAATGAAAGCTTTTCCTCCAAAATCTTCCAGGGAAACAGCTAATTTCCTCCTCTAGGCTATGATTGTATATTTTCATCCATTACGGCATTTACAATAGGTCTTCTAATCCTTCCAGAATCCAAAAATCATCTTTGGAAGTACCCACAGTACAGTCTTCTCAATATTTTTTTCTGCTTGACAGAATGGACCACTGTCTAAAGGACTTTCTACAGGATCCTAAAATGCTTCTCTGTTTCATTTGTGAGTTCAGCTTTTACTGTCAGTTGGCCACTAAGTTTTTTCCCCATTTTCATTCTGTAAAAAGACAAATTAGTTTTTTTTAATATATATTTGTCTTTCTTTTTTTGCACTTTTCACCAGCAAGTGCTTGGTGTAGGATTAGGTTTTATTTTATTTTTGTTGCTTTAAAACTTCAAAGCATGAACACCATCCTTCTTATCTATTTTCATGTTATTATTCTATAGTGTTTTAATCAGTAAAACACCAAGCTTAATTTTAAAATTCTGACCACCGTTGCTGATTGTTGGAAAGTGACAAGCATTAAAATAGCACAAATGGATTAGTTTCTAGAGCTCCATTAATTTGGTTATTTTTAACAGTCATATAAAAAAAAATGTAGTGGACTAATTTCTGATGTTCACTAGAATAAGTAAGATCAGACACCTTCAAAACCTACAGGGTGACTTTGGTCTCGCCTCGTGTCACACTGAGTATATCCACGCTGCCTTTTGACAGCTGTCCTATGACCATATTTAAGGCCAGATCACCCCACAAGTATGGCTACTGTGGCGGCCCAAGAGAGGAGCTCTGAAAGGCGATTTCTTCCATGCCTGAACATGTGTGGTGATTCAGGAGCCAAGAAAACAGCAGCCAACAGGATGGCTGCATATCAGCCATGTAAGCAAAAAGTGGAAGGGCTATGCAACATGCCACTCTTGTGTCTTTCAACTACTTGAGACACGTCACCTCCAAGATAAAGATCATTCTCAAACCTCTACTCAGTATAGTCCTTCTTCATTTCTCAGATATTCCCCCGAAGCATTTCCTGATAACTGGAGATGGTCAGGCTAGTTCTTGTTGCATGTAACGCTGGGAAAAGAATGGGTTTCTTCAGATGGGCCTGTTTAAACCAACGGGACTATAAGAGAATAGGAGCTCATATATACTTTCACAGGATGAAGAGGAAAAGATCCAGGAGGATTCTTGCTCTGTTAACATCAAATGAAATTTAGCTGCTGAATTCAATGAGGCCTGAATTTCACCCCTCAGACCTTTATATACTTCTAGATGCTGAAAGTACAGTTTTCAATGAAACCAGTTAGGTGCTTGTCTAGAAGGAATTTTTTTTTTTTTAAAGCAGTTATATTTGAAACATACATTCCCTTCCTTCTAATACATTAATTCTTGCTAATCTTAATGGATAGCCTGGCACCTTAATAGCTTAGGATCCTTTGTAATATATTTTCTTTTAGCTAGAAGAAATTTGTGACAATATATGGTCTGTATGCTAATGGAATAAGCATAACATTCAACGTCATGATCAGAGGGAGCTTTGCTGAGGTTGACATCACCTGTTGACAGCTGGACTAAGATCAGTCCATGCATATTATGTGGGTTGTTAAGCATGAACAGGTTGTGAACACAGAGTGTTTTTGTATGTGAACCTATAACATATTCATAAACAATGTTCCCATAGTGAAAATATAATCTCCAGAAATACTTGCAGATTTACTCTCAGAAAAATATATTTTTAGAGAAAAGTTTAAACTCTAAACTTACTGTTTCCAATTTCTCCACTTCTTTTCAAGTTCTTCATCCAATAGAGGTTTCAGGCCTAAAAACAGAGTTTTCTCCTAGAAAATATTTGACTTCGTTTTATAAGATTTGGTAGAGGAACATCACATCTCCAAAAAATAGTAACTGTCTTTTATTCAGAGAAAAATTCTACTTTTTACACATTTGAAAAGGCCAAATACAAATTTGCAATTCCTGCAATAATCATTTTGTCAGTAATGTAAGTAATGTAATGTTTCACACCGAAATAATAATATGTATTAGTTAAAATTATGGTGATATATGATCCATTTTCATTCAACACACTATTTACTGAAAGAAATAGGAAAGAGAAAAAAGATATTTTTCTCTGTGTTTCAGAAATCTCTGCATTTTTTACCACAAATATTTCATGTTGATGTTTTGTTTGTTTCTACTGGAAGTTGTGTTTTATTTATTTGTGCTGTTTGTTGTACAGTACAGCTTAGAAGAAGATACAAGCTGAAAAAAGTCCCTTTTGTACAAAGAACATGTAACATACATAACAGATGCTACTAATGGCATTTTAAACTGACATCAGGGTACCACTCAAATTGGTGTGAAAACTAAGGAGGAGGAGATTATATTTCTCAAGGCTCTTAAATATGAGGAATTAAGTAAAAAGGTGTGCAGTTATGGATCTGGTTGAATCTCTGAAACATTATGCATGCAAAAACTTGAACTGGCTCAGAGGCATAGATTCGGAGGAAGTCCTGAGTGAATGATGCTGTTTAGGTTACATCCCATGTGAGAATGTTAATGAGGGTGAGGAAAAAAAGGAGTGGGATTTGGGAGGGGTTATCGGTAATTTAGAAGATTTCTTATTTACTGTATATAAACCACTCTGAGTAGCTGGCCTTCCTCTTTCGCACATGGCAACTTCTGCCCCAGTTACTGGGACCAGTACAGTAAAGAGCTAATGCACCTTAACTACCTTGAGTTTACTGGCCAGTCCTTATCAAAAATGAGCCCTATTGCAGGTTTCTCAGCTGTCATCAATGCGCAGTGTACCTTTTAGTATACAGCTAGTCTGCTAGACCCAGATTAGTTTCCCTGTCTAGCGTATACTAATATATCTGCTAACAGATAAAGCAGCATTATCCACTGGCTGGCTGTCCCCAGGATTTTTTCTGTAGGCTCTTCCCTGTCCCCATCTTCCCCATTATGATTAAATCAATTTGTAATTTCTGTTGATCCTAGCCCATTTTGCATACAATGCTCATCCTCTGCAGATACTTGGCTTCTAGTTATCACATATCTGCTCCCGATACCCAGCTTCAACATATATCTCCAATTTCACTTAGTAGCTGGGGCCTCCCTCTCCAATAGGGTTTTCATTCCGGACTCTTATGTTTCATAGTCTTCCTTTTTAGCCATGAGTCCAACCTGGAGAGTCAGAAAAGACAAGGTGAGCTACTTTTTAGTTAGCTGATTCATTGCACATCATTATCAGGTAGGAAGGTCCAACCCAACCTGATATTTCTCCAGAAAAAAAAATCAAGATAAAATCTTAGCTGTGACTTGTCAAATTCATTCTGTCTGGATGGATGTCTGAGTTATAATAAGAAGCAGAAAATGTGTAGTCAGAACAATGAAGAAAACCATATTAAGCACAAATGAATAAGGTGCCAAGGGTCTTAGAGGAGGGCAAATCATAACCAGTGCTCAAAGTGCAATGGAGGGGAATATTGAGTAATAAGAAGATAAAGATCTAAATGCAGATATTTAACCTCTGAAGGCCTTCAAGGGGCTTGTTCTGTAGAATCTAGATTATAGCTATATAAAGCTTGGACATAAATGAACTCTGGCACTGTGAGAGGGTTTTTCTTTTCTTTCTTTTTTTGTAAGGTTAAGTCATTTTTATGAATACCAGTGAAAAATGAAGTCAGTTCAGCAGTGAGATGAAGAGAAAGGAAGGGAATGAATGAAAGGGTCATCTTTCTAAGAAGGCCATTAGAAACAAGCTGTATTGAGGTTAATTTCTTAAAAACTGAGGTTATCGTTTTAAGTGAGTAATTCCAAATGCCTATATAAGGGGAACAGCTTTTGCCCTCCCAGAGTAGTGAAACACAGAAAACATCCCAAATATTAAGTTATTGCCTTAGTACCAATTTTTTCCTCTATATATGGTTGATTAGCCTTTGTTACCGCAAAGAACCTCCTAGCGTCTCATTGTCTATCACATGGGAGAAACAGTGGAACTGTTATTAGAATCGTACATACTTAGATTTATATACTGCTCTATCCAGACCACTCTCTGGCCTGGTGGCACAAGCTGAATTTAAATAGGTACACAGGCTTGTTGGGGGTCTCCTGCACAACAAACTGAACTTCAGACATGATGTTCCTCTGATGATACCATCAAACTGCAGAGATGCTAAAAATGTGACAGAAAATCCATAAAACAAAGACACTGCAACAACAGAAAAGACAATAAGAATATTAGCATTGTAAGAAGAACTACTAAAAAAGAGTGATTTCTTTGAATGCTAGCACCTCCAGTTCTACAAGCATGAAGAAATATGCATGTACATGTCATCCTCCTTGGCTGTACCCTTTTTGCTTGATCTTTCTCAGTTGTAGGCCCTTGATCTTTAGCAGATTTGTTTTTGTTTTCTTTTCCTCATTATAAAATTGCTTGTAGTAAAATAACAGTTCATCTAATTTTCTATTCAAAAACTCGGGTTTTGACTATGAACACGAGTTCAAAAATAAAAATAAAAAAGGTAAATTAGTAAGTAGGTATTCAGTAAAAAAAAATATTCCCGTACCTGTTGCTATAGCTGAATGTTGATATAAATTTGATTTTTGAATTCACAAGCTCACTTGCTTGAAGGCACATACTGCGTCCTCTCTGTGACAATATTCCTATGTCAGCAGGAGTAAAGAGCACGAGCATCATTTTCTTTATGGATAGCATAGTGCGGATGGAAATGAAGTGATTCCCTATCATTTTGCCTTGTGAATTCCCTTGTGTTTGTAGAGATTCTCTTGCTTTCATTAGTTTATGCAAAGTGCTGTTAAACAAATCACTACATATGAAGATAAGATAGCATAATGCACTAATATATTTTTGTTGTGATTCTGAAAATTACAGAAAGTAATGGTATAGCTAATCTGTTATAATTTTTTAATTAAATATCATTTGTAATTACAAACTGATATTCCCAATCCAACCTCTCTCATGCTGATATTCCCTTGTGTTTGCTGCCAAAAAGCTACACAGAATAATCTGCTCGGCACTACCCATGTTCTATCTGTTGTTTGTTCTACAATGATGTCTTGATGCCAACTAATAGTCCTTCCTTGAGGAACATGTAACAAAATTCGAATATGAATCATGGGAAAGCAGCAGCTGAAATTAGCAAGTCAAAAAGATGTAACAGAAGTTAGGGGACACAAACCTCTTAAAGATCAACATTAAAAAATGCTGTGTTGTTATCTTCTCTTAAAAAGAGACCTTAGACTATTCAAATAAGGTTTGAAATCTAACCCCAGAATTGCCTATGTACGATATCCTCTCAGAGCACAACAGTGTCTGTCTAACTCTCAGGCCTATGAAGATGCAATAATCGTTGCATTTATACTGGCCGGTCCCTCTGCTTTTCTAGGTTGGAATGGCTGAAGCAGAACCTTAACATTAGCAGATATGGAGCTACAAGTTGCATGGGTTCTTCTGCACAGCCAGACTTACAGCTGCTATTTGTGTTGTAGATCTGCATTGCCCATCATCCTATTTAATAATGTGCTGATTCCATCTAACATTGTCAGGCGCTTCCTATTTGCCCAACATCTGCATACTGGATGGTCACAGATTTAAGCGTGCACAGACAATTTCTCCCAAAATGGCTTTTCCTAGGCCTTCTGAGTGCTCAAGAGAAGGTGTTTATGTCTTCCACACCAAATCCAGAATCATTTCCACACAGAAATGAGAGAAAATACTGTAGAAGACTGAAGTACTTCCGTTCTGAGTTCCTTCAGAGAGTGCTGAAGAGCTGGACCACGTCATCTGGAGAAATCTCTCTGTTAGCAGAGAAGCATGTCCTGGAACAGACCAATAAAAGTCTGGTTACAGGTAAAGTGAACTGACAATATGGGAATTAATACCACACATGCGCAGTCAGAATTAATATTAAACTAGCCAACATGTGCACTGACAACAGCACAGTGCGGGCAGAGTTAAGCTTCAGCTAAATTTTTGCTTGAGTGTATTTTGAAATGCATGCTAGCTGCAGCCTATGCTGTTATTCAGTCCTGGAAACAAGTTGAAAATGAAACATCCCTGACTTTTGCTGTTAAAGAAGTTGTTACACCCCCCTCTCCCCAAAGAAGCAATTCCATTGACTTCAACAGCAACAATATTAGAAACAAAATCTTCTCTGGCTGATGCTATATGTGAGCTCTCCTCAAGAACTAGCTTATATTACCAGTCTGAACTTTTAGCATTCAACTGTTTTTGGAACTCTCTTGTGGAAAGAGCTTAATGCTTTTTGACAAAAATAAGTTATAGTTTACATCCCAGAAGAGACATCCCATACCTCCCCCTGCCAAATGCACCCACATCCACTGTACTTAAAAATAAATAAATAAATAAAATTACCTTTATACTAGCAGGCAAGAAAGATTGCCTCTTTCTGCAGTTTGGGTAAAACATCTAGGAGGAGGGAGAACAGAGCGGGACAGTTAGCCTGAGAGCCACCAGCATGTGCCACTGCCTGGAGAGAGCAGAACAAGGTAGGCAGGCAGAAAATCAGCCAGAGGGGCTACAGCGTAGGGACAGCTTTGGAGATTGCTGAGGTTCTGGCACATGCATTTGAGAAGTGTCAGAAGAAATGTGATTCTTCCAGGGATACAGGAAGGACTAAGCAATTTCTCGCCACCTAGGAAACTACTAAATGTTGATAAAAGTGTGCTTTCCCATCCCCCACTCCTTTGTGCAAGAGGATACCATTTTTACGAAGAGTAAAATTACTTCAAACTACTTATTTTCATCCTTCTTATCTTGCAGATATGAGTTTTCACAAATTCTCTTGCTCTAATTTGTGTTCAATTAAAATACAGTGTATGAGATTAAAATCCCTTTGGTGTTTTTATTGGGCTTGCCTTAAGGAAAACATGACCAATTTCCACCTCAAAATTCTAACCAGTTTGGAACACCCTCACGGGAGAAAGGTAAGAATAGCTATAAAATGCTCTTTATAGTAGAAATGATGCTGTTCTTCCCGTGACAGTGGAGCTATAATGTTCATAGATTTATTTTTCCATGTTGGCCTGAATACTTAAATATGGTACTTACAAAAATACATGTGACATACAAAACTTACTTCTGCTATGAAAAGGCATTGTTCAATTTTTATCAGGCATTTTACAACTTCTGAGCAGTTTGTGTCACTTCTTGAATCCCATTTTTGCAGTTTGTACATCAAAATCTGTTGCTACTTGCAGTTTACTAGTCTTGTTTTGATCTCAGCATCACAACAGCTTTAGATATTCTTATCGGGTGGAATAGATGGTGAGATACTTAGAATGTGTCAGCTTGTGGGACTTAAACACAATTATAAGGAGCTGCCATGTGAGAAGAGAATGTTTTTCTTCCATTTTAACTCATTTTAAGAAGTGGTATGTACAAGTTTGATTTGAATGATGGTTTAGTGATTCAGTAAGTGTTTTAATGAAGATAATACCAAGGTATTAAGATAAAAATGTAAGCACTGTGAAGATGAGCACATGGTTTTTGGTGATACTGTAAAGATTAAGGAAACTGATTATATTAAGAAAGTTTACGTAAGCATTCTGTGGGCATTTGGAAATTGTGAAGATTTAGGAAACATGCTGTCTTTTTATTCCTTTCTGCTTCTTTCCTTATTTAATTCAGGGGAGGCTAAGCATAACTAACAGGTTAAAACAATACCACTTGAGCCACGTGATTTACACCAGATATGAGCATCGCTGGGAAACAACCTGAGTTTGAGGCTTGATGTATTACAACTGGGAAATTTCCTTCCCCCAAGGCTAAGACCAGGCCCCACACTACCAATACTTTGTTTCAATTAAGCACCCTTAGATGTTCTTTCACCTGATCAGTTTCTTGTTAGTGCCCTAGTAAAAAAGGAAGTTGAGGAAACATTAAAGGCAGAAAAAATATTGATATTACCACTTCACAAGGAACGAGTAATTTAGGCAACAAAGGAAGAGTCACAGACATCATTGTAACAAAAGTGGACCAGTGGAGAGTCCAGTCTGAAATATTTAGCATTAAGGAAAGGGCAAAAAAGATGGTAGAACATGCCAGCTTACTTCCTCCCAAAGCGCTGCTTCTTTGTTTGTTCGGGATTTCTGTGAGCTACTGGGTAGGACCACAGTATTAGTCACACACAGTCTCCCCAAGTTTTCTGAAAAAATTGCCATGTAAACATGATTTGAAACCTGAAGAACATCTTGCAAGATTATGAAGCTCATGTGCACTACTGGCAACTTCAGAGTTAACAGTTTGGCCAAGATTCAAAGCAGATGATTAGCATCTGTCTGCCATTTTGATCCACGGAGTACTTCATTACAGTTTCTCTTACAGTTTGGCAGGCTTTCATTGTGACTTTAAACTGAAAATATATCCCACCTAACAGCAGCATGAATGTTTCATTCAAAAGTGAAACCCAGCAAAATAGCTTTACCTTCTCTTTTACTTTGAAGCTAACTAAGAACCAAAATTAAGAGTAAACAATGGAAAGTGCAAATCCATGTGCAGTGAGCCCCTTGACAAAGCATCTAATCCCAGCAACCGCAAACCAAGGAGATTTCAGAATGGGAAGTGATGACATAGGCAGTTTTCCAGTTCTTGCACCAGGTGACAGAGCTGCTGCTCCTGAGCTAAGCCATAGTAGATGCAAGATTTTCACTCAGCGGAACAGGAGCTCCTCTGACTGTGGCTGTAGGCAGCTTTTTCTTCACCCTGTGCTGGAGCCAAACTGGATGTCAACACTGACCAAATGACCTCCCCTTTCTTCCTCTTCCTTCCTTGCCTGTGATATTCTCTCAGGAAAGCCTGTGATCTTCTCTAGGGAGAGTTTAAGTATCATAAAATCCAGCCCAGACATAGTTTCTGCCTCCAGCAGCATTCTCATATCCATCAGCTGCCCCTTTGCTTCCTTACAAAGTGTTCCTCACATTTGTCTGTGAACCTCACACCCTTCACTTCTTGTCCCCATCACTTTGTTCATCTCCATTTATCTTCTAAGGAAGGCATCCTTGAATTTCAGCATTAGCCATGGATTCCTTAGTTGCTTTCTAGAATCAAGGAAAAAGAATGAATGAAGAGAAGGTTTGGGAATGGATAGGAGACAGAGGAAGGGATGTTTGGCTTTAGTGAGAGAAAGGACAATATCACAAAGATCATCCTGGTGCCTTCCATGTGCCTTAGATTGGACCAAACTACTGTGCCTGAGAAAAGAAGGACTTATTCACTGTGGGGGAAAATTTGTGAGCTATTTTGTGTAGTGTTTATCAGCCAAAAAAGAGAAAAAAGCAAACAATATGTTGGGAAATTATAGGTATGATTATTTGATAGAAATTTGAGGAAATTATCCTAGCACAGTCCAGGAGACAAACGAGTCTGTATTAAGAAAACTGCACAGTGCAGGTCACTCTATTATAAAACAGGATATTACAGAAATGGAGAAGGTGCAGCTAAGGGCAAGCAGAGTGCCGCAGCAATACAATGATTTTAGTTATTCAGAGAAACAAGATCTGTAGACTCAGGAAAAGAATTAAGATTAAGACAGAGCCTCACTGAAGTCCACCAGAATATTTTCATGCAAGTGCTATGACAGCTTTGAGAGCAATACCTACAAGAGGATATTTGAACGTGTATCAGTGTAAGTGTAGGGTACAAATCTGAGTAAGGGCATCATCATTTAGTTCACTGGTTTGCTCAATAAGTAGTAAATAATACATAGAGTATAAATAATGACAAAATGGATTTAAATTAAGTGGTTTAAAATATAGAGCCAAATAAATAGACATGGTTTTCCCACTTCTGAAAGAAAACTTAATTTTTTTTGTAATATCTCTTTCAAATCTTTTCTAAAACTTAGGTAGTTTTTTATCTAGCAAGTCTTTAGGATGGGCCAAAGAGGGAGACAGAAAATATTACATAAACATAAGAAGAGCTGAGAAGACAGGCTTTGTGGTGATATTGGTGTAACTAAGCTTTTTACAAAATAATGGTGTGATATCTTTTTCTAAATAATGTAGCAGACAATGGAGTACTTCACAAACATTGCATATGAATATGGTTTTTTTTCAAACATACTGTAGCATTGAGTCAACAATCGAAAACAGCCTACCTCATTGCTCCATTGCCAATGACGAAAGGATATTGTATTCAGTAAAAGGTACTGTTGGTTTCATGCATTACAGCAGTTGGGACTTTTGTGGGTCAGAGAAAGAATCTTCATGGGAATATTGATTAGTATGGATTTTTTTTATATGATTTAGAACTGTATTTGATACCCATACCAGACTTTTAATCTGTATCTTTTAAACATATCTATGTTTTGGAGCAATGGTATTCCCCACTCAGTGGAGAATATCCATCAAGGACATAGATATGTGATCCTAGGCCCGATGGATAAGGGTGATTCAGTAAATTGTTTCAACATTCTCTTTTCACCAAGCAAACAACATTCTTTGCCCTTGCTGGATTCCTGATAATTAATCTCATGTATTTGTAATACTCTCAAGCTACAGGGACTAAGTCTGACCATTGGTGTGTGGAGAATATATTTAATTTGTCTTTAAATTTGCAAAGTTTTTTAAATATCAACAAATACAAAATAATTTATAAAGTAAGTTTTAAAAAAGTGAATGAAATAATGATGCATTTAGACAAAAACATTAGTTAGATTAACTCATATATTTAGGTGTTTCTACAACTACTGACAGGGAAAAAATCAGGTTAAAAAGAATTAGCATTTCATTCTGTGCTTGGAAATTAGGTACTAGAAGGGTGTAGAAGTAGGTCTGAATATGAGAGAACTCATATGTTTGGGGAGAAAAAGTGATCACTTAAGAATCCATGGTGTGCATCTGAAAATCCCATTAGAGACTGTCAAGCTGCATTGGTCAGACAAAAAGAATATGAAATGGGACCAATTAATACTGATGCTGTTGAATGCATGGCAATAGCTTCTAGTTCCTGATTTACAGAGGATAATACAATTGAGTGGAAATGATTTTGATACATTTGCATTTGTGGCTATAAGTCATATTGTGTATAAAGAGATGTAGGAATTACAAACTAGTGACTATAGCCCTCGATTCTGAGTCAAGAGTCTTGGATAATGTTGCTGGTTCTGCCACTGATCTTTTTGATGACTTTGACCAGATTGCTTCTTCTCTTCGTAACTGTTTCCTGTACTGATTTTTTTTTTATGTCTAACTTGGCTGTAAGCACTTGCAGTCTTGGAGAGGACTACTTTTTCATTGTATATTTGTGCAGTCCGCAGCAGAATGAGCCTGTGGTTCTCTCTACGGAGAATTTAAATACCATAAAATCATGCAAGCAGCAGAAGTACCATGGCACAGAAAGGGAGAAAATCGATGGGATCTGGGGATCAAGGAATTTCAAACTCAAGGAGTTTCAAATATAGTTTGCTTGCACTGAAATAGCTCCAAACCTAATCCAAAATTTGATCTATTTGCTCAGCATGTTTCCATGTTTCTGAAACTGGTTACTGGTGCCAGTAACTCATTTTTCTAGATTAAGAGCATAGATGTTTAAAATATTTTCTTTCCAAACACTGAATGATATGTCTACTGAAAAATGACATTCCTCGTTCTTAATTAAGGAGTGAGTCGTATTCTACCTAAATAGAAGTAGTCTGGTTTTCAGATCAGTAGAATCCTCTATCAGAAATATGGTTCAAAGAACTCTACCCTCAGGCATCAGGGAAAGGAAAGAGGTTGTCAATCCTTCGCTGTGCTGACTGGACCCTTCTCCACTATTTCTTATTTTCCAGTGTGGCCAGACGTTTGGTAAGCGGTTGAAATTGCTGGTTCTTTATAGGTCTCAAGGGGCCAATCACCCAGAGATTACAGAGCCACAGACACTGTCTTTATATGTACAGTAAATCTATTGTACAGTCATTATTGCTATTGCAGCAAAGGAGGGAAGCCCTAACTAAATACCAATCTAGTTGTGACAGTAAGAAGTCCAGACCAGACCAAGAGCTGGCATATTTAATCATTTTCTTTGGCTGAGTTTGCAGCCAGCAAATTCTCTCAGGCAGCTATCTCCCTGAGATTTGTGCCATGGTAGTTACACTGTGCCCCGTCCTGGGGAGACAGCATGTTTTGCATTGTGTTGCTGTCACTGCTGCATAGGCGGTGCAACGCAAAATTCCTGCGGTGTGGGGCCGCAACCTGGCAGAGCCGAAGGCTGCAGCAGATGTGGCTTTGTAACCCAGAGCAAAGCATGCCACTTCTGAGCGATTTAATTTTAATAACAGATAAAGAGAATTTACTAAAGCAACACCCCAATTTCTTTTCTGTGTCCTCTCTTTTGGGGGAGCTTGTGGCTTAGGAGGAGAAGTGCATCTAGACTTTCACTGACGAGCCAATGAGTCATTTTCCTGTGGAATTTCATGAGTGTACTCAGGGAGAAGCAAGCCAAAGGGGATGAAAAACCAAAGCACAAGCAGTGTTACCCCAATGGGTTACCTCTTCTTTCCCCGTATTTATAGCTTCTTTTGTTGGCTCTTCACTACAAAGGGACAAAGGATCATTTGGTTCTTGACTTATTAATAGAGAAGAATAAGTACTTTATATGCTATCTGGCTAAAAAATGTTTTAGTATTTATCAGCCACCATCAACTTTTCAATTCTCTACTGAGAAATAGTTTAGTAGACTGAATTTATCTTTGTTATTCAACACTAAAAGTAGCCTTGGAGAGCCTAAAAGCAGTTAGGGTATGTGAAAGACTAATTTTTGCATTAGTTGGTCTCAGGTGATGATCAGACAGAGAGTCTACAAGCACTTTGGTAAAGAAAAATGAAACTCTGACGACTATCTGATCAGACATCATGCTCTTTCTGCTTGGCTAGTTAACATTGTATTTTGAGTGCATAAATTCTACATGGTACCCTTTGAAAAGCACTCAAAGACATGTAACATTCACTCTTCACCCTTATCGCCATGTTTATGGCCCATCTTGTTGATTCCAAGCAGAGTTTCTTCCAGCTGATGTGAAACAAGATTGGTTTAAAAGTATGGAGGTGCAGTGTGCTTCAAGTTGTCAGATGAGATTTTTAATACTCATTAATGGGCAAAGTTGTGTATTCTGGTTTCTGCCATAGGCATAAAAATCTTTGCACACACACTTTATATGTACATGTTTGGGGGTTTTGGCATCTCCTTAATTTCCCTGCGTGCCCATTTACACTCTCAAAAAGCGATACTTGTTTCTGTGAACCAGTGTACCATGAGGATACCCTTTTCTGCAACTCAGCTGAACAACAGCAAGAAAAATCCAAACCAAATAATCTTGTACTTCTAAAACCCAAGTAGATACACTTTATAATTTTAAAATGTAATGCTCTTATCTTATAAAAGAGGTTATATGTCCTGCACTGTTATCAAAGAAAACGCCAATATTACTACGAGCATGGATGAGGACATAGATAGAAGTGCCCGGGCCTCAGGGTGCGGTCAACTGTTTAAGCATGCAAATGCATTTGCAGCATTCCTGGGCAGCTAACTGTGCGCTGGAAACTCAGCCAATGAGTCTGTGCAAGCAATTACTATCTACCAGCAAATGTCTGTTTGCAAGGTGTCACTCTCCACTTCTTGCATATTTAATGAAGCTAATCATAAAATCACTTTCCAAACAGTCTTTCTTTTGATTTTTAACTTTCTCCTAAAGTGACTTTTTTCTAAAAACAAATCATAGAGGTAGAAAAATTTATGGAAGAAACCAATTTTAAGCAACTGAAAAGTTAAAAATGTGAAGCTCATGAGATAGCAACGAAAGTCAGACCTAAATAGTGTAATCATAATAAAACAAGCCGTATACTCAAAAGAAGACCAACTACAAATAAAAAGCCCCTCTACCTCAACAGAACTTGAAGATTTCTTTTTTTTTTTTTCTGTTGTAGATTTCTTGTGGTTATGTGAATAGATTTTCTACCTCTGGAATTACATGCTACTGATTCACACCAACTTGAGGATCTGGATCATGGCCCTATTATTTTTCTTGTCACTATCTGTGTCCTTTGTAGAAAGGCACTGTCTTAGTTCTGAGGGATGCAAAGAATTTGGAGAAGGAAAATAGCATTCTTGGCCACTCCCTACTTGTGCTTAATTTTGCATTTCCTGCCATTCTTTACATTTTGATTTCATTTGGGCTGATTAACTAACTGATTAACACTGGATGTGACAGCACTTTCTTCCCAATTTGTTTTAGTATATTTTTCAAACAGAAAATATATTAGTGATAAAATTTCTGTTTGAAAGAAAGGAAAAAGAGCTGTTCCCATCTAGCTACATGAAAGAAAAGAAGCTATAAATAGAAGGCGTCTGCTAATGAAGAAGAGGTGTTGATTAGCATCATACTTTTATTTCACACAAAGATGTGTGAACCTTTCATAACAAAACTTGTAAGAAAGCAGAATTTGCCTCATTTATGTGTTTGTTTATTAAAGTGAAACAGTCAGCAGTTTGCCTAAGTCAAACTAACTTACAACACATTGCATAGCCTTTCAGGCTGGAGCAGATGAATTTGGAGTTGCTTTCTTCTCCTCTCCCTGCCCTTCCCAGACACTGCCACCAGGCTGCCAAGTGGACTTTATCGTATGTATTTTGCTACATATAAAAATGAGCATCTATAAAATAAGTTTTGGAAAGAAGCTCCTGTCTCCATTGGCCCAGTGGGGAATGAATCGATGACTAGACAAATGAGGAAAAGTTGGGCTAAGATGGGCCAATATTCTAACCAGTCAGCAGAAAGTTGAGGTGGATCTGTAACGGCCAAGGAGAATAATAAAAATAATTCAAGTAAATAAACCATCCTGCATTTGGTTGTCTAGAGAAAAGGAGGCCACTTACATTTTGAAAGTATTTGACAAAGCTGGGCTTTTTAAAGTGTTTTTTTTTTTTTTTTTTTTTTTCCTTCACATGAAATATAATTGCCATCTCAGTCTATGCTGGCCTCATTTTGTGCCTGCTCATTCGGAGTTTGCTTCAGTAATGGCAGGGAAAGGCTTTCCAAGCAGATTGGAGAGTCAGCTGGAGGAGTTAAGGGAAGGAATTCCTCTCCTTGAGCTTAGGTGGGCAACTGTGTTTGGTAACAGGTATTTTAGATGAAATGTGTGGTTCTGCATGCTTGTTTATGCTGTGTTGAAGATCCTGTTATTGCTTTTGTTGGTGGATAATTTCATTTGACAAAGCACTGCAGATTCATCTTTATGTATGAATTTGCAAGTACAGACTGGGAAGCATAAAAAATAATACAGAACTGAACATGCACAGTCACAGCACACAAATTAGAACATTCTGCAGCTAGAAAATGCCAGGAATTATATTTTTAATTTTTCGTAGTAGCATGAAAAACAAGACCGGTATTTCTGTAAATGTGTAGTGTGTTGTCAACATCTGAGTTTTCTATTCTAAATTTTGCTGTAGAGTAAGCCATTAAACCAAAGTCTTTCTCTAACACTCATCTACATCTGGGCTAAGTTGGCATTTGCATAGAAGGTCATGAGGCAGTATGAAATGCTTGGCCCCAAAATCCTTGGTAACACCCAGCAAGTTGTAAGAGATGCCAGTTACTTTGGTTTTATAACTTGCTTTATGCCCTCTCAAGTTCTTGGACTACATTGTTATTTTCAAGAACTTATCTGACTCCTGAAGAAAAAGATGTAATGAAAAGATAAAAAGCTTTTTTATTGGGAGATTTCAGTCTTTCTTTCTTGAAATCTTTTCATAAATACGATAACATGATCTGAATAAGGAGCAGAGCAAAAGCTCGCAATGTGATTAGGTGCTTTTTTTTAAGTTTTCTGGTAAATGAAATTTCTTTTGGTTCATTGTCTTAATTAATTGGTCCTACTGCCTTTTTCATCTCTGAATGCCACTTCCTATTACTGTGTCTTATGGTCGCTGCTCGGCCTCACAGCTCTGGCTTTCCCTCTGCCGGACTTTTATAGCTTTCTGATACTACTTGAAGTTATCCATTCTGCTGTCTCTTCCCATGTGATTAATTTAACAAGGAACCCACCTCCTTAAAGAGGGAGGAGAGAGATGTGAAGTCATGTCTGTTCTGAATAAACAAACACTGCAATTGGACAGGCTGTTGCAAGATAATTACTAGAAATCAACACAAATTGGGACACCTTAATGATGTCTGTGTTACACATTCCAGTAATCAATAAGATAATGCTACTAAAATATTTCTTACCTTATAGAACGTAAAATTTGGATTAAATTTCAAGAGGGTTACTACAGATTCTCAGTAAGATGCTCCACTTGCAAATAATTAAAACTACATTAAATAACTTGTCAAGCATAAGAAGTATTTTACAATGGAACTTGGAGCAGCTTCTTAAATAACATAAATATGGGGAAAAAATGAAAAAGTCTTAACCATCTTGCTTTTTACTTTTTAATGTAACATTTTCTTCCATCTGAGCACCTATCAGAACAAAGGAAGAAGATGGCAGAAACACAAGGAAAGGCGTTTTCCAGCAGAAGAAAATTCCCGCAAGACCAATGCAGTGAAGCCAAAAGGAGGGAATGACTGGGGCTGGCCATGGAAGGGCTGCAGCTATGACTTGGGCTTCTGCTCTGGTTCAGGGAAGTCCTGCACTCTGTGGCTATAAATGCACCCAAATATCCCCCAGCATCTACTGTGTTTCATTAACTTCCACATGTGTCTGCTGGGTGTAGAAGTCTATCTGTGTGTTATCAATAGCAAACTCAGGAGTAAGGATGATATCGCAGTGAAATACCTTTCCTTCACTAAAACACTTTTGTTATTACTAATGTCAGAAAATAAAAATAGAATTAAAATGTATGACATAAATATTTAATTTCAGTGCCTGCCCTATATTCTTGTATAATAAACAAAAAGCAATCCTGAAATGAACTCCACAGTTTTGGCTGTTACACAAAGGAAAGTTTTCCCTCTCCACTCAACTGGATCTACCCAATCACCTTGTAGGCGAGAAAAAAAAATATGACAAAAGGCTCAACAGAAGGACCTTGAAAATCTTAATCTAGTTTCACTTTTCTCAGTACTAGACTTCTTTAAAGCTAGGAAAAGATGCTACTGAAATACAAAATGAACCACAAAACTAGGCAGTGTTGCTTGACCTTGTTTTGATTCAAATCCACACAAAACAAGTTATTATAAAGCTACTTATATAGACACTTATTAAAGCTCAACATATTCAAAAAGACATAATCTTTGTCAGACAGAGACTAAGGGGAAAAATAAAATAATATTATGGCAGTGTTCATAAGAAAAATATGAGAAAACTTCTGTTAAAATTAAAGGCATACAAAACATTACAGATTAGCTTTATTTTTCTTAGAGATTTCATGTAAAAAAACATGAAAAAAATAACAGTGCTGTAGAATTTGGTAAATACCACCAGAACTTGATTGTCAAGTAAAAGTATCAAAGAAATCAGTTTGGAAGCTGTAAGAACCTGCTGCAAAGCTATGATGAACACACTACTACTGATACAAATGGCATTAAAAAAAAGTTTACCTCTTATTTTTGGCCCAGCTTTGATTTGACACATAGGGAGAGAATCTAATGAAAATATTACAGCTCAATACAGCAACTTAAAATATTTTTAATCTTTAGTAGTGTTTTGCCCCATTTTCTCACATTTTGGTTTTCCTGATTGTGATCTAAGGTACTTTTTTTCCATAAGCCACAGACTAAGCACATAATGCCTGGCTCCCCAGACAGGGAGAGGCAGAATTCGCTTTCCAGTTGACACATCAGTTTATCTGGCTTGGTACTATCAGGTTTGTCTATCTTTGGGGGCCTTTAAAAATTTTAGTTAAATGAAGTGTATTCACTGAAACTATTTAGAGCCACACCATGTTTCTAGAGATTTCACTGAAATTTCAGGAGAAGGGTGTTAAATTGGACTATAACAATAAGTGCATTGCTATTATTACTGCTTGACTACACAATGGACAAAAATTCTTAATATAATTCCTAAAAGTTTAGAATAATGACTTTTTTTATACTAGCAGCTTGTCTTCCCCTCTACTCCATACTCATTTCTTGCTCATTTGTTCTGCTTTCTGAATTTCTACTTCTGATTCATTCAGTCTTCAATTGCTTCAAGTAGCAATGGTAAAACTTGCAATATAATATTTTAACTCACTGTAATATTAGTCAGACTGTCTGCCTTGTTATTTGCTGTCACAGCCTTTATACTGCTTAGGAGAAGAAATAGTTGTAAAAGCTTTTCTGCAACATTGTACTAACACGTACAGCAGCTGCTATAACTAGGACCCCACTAATTTTTGTTGGTTTGTTTTCCTTGTTTTCAACAGATGATTTCTGGCTTT